>NW_007739411.1:2897-10134 GCF_000696425.1 Galeopterus variegatus | reverse complement strand
CTGATGAGAAGAATGAATATTCTGAGGTTGTTGGATGGAATGTTCCGTAGATATCTGCCAAATCCAATTGGTCTAAAGTATTGTTTAGATTTTGTGTTTCTCTGTTGACTTTTTCCCTAGATGATCTGTCCAATAATGAGAGTGGGGTGTTCAGGTCCCCTGCTATTATGGTGTTAGTGTCTGTCTCTTTCTTTAGATCTAATAGGGTTTGCTTTGTAAATTTGGCTGCTCCAACATTAGGGGCATATATATTTATGATTGTTATGTCTTCTTGATTGATAGATTCTTTAATCATTATATAATGGCCTTCTTTATCTTTTTTTATGGTTTTTGCTTTAAAGTCTATTTTATCTGATATAAGAATAGCTACTCCAGCTCGTTTTTCATTTCTATTTGCATGACATATCTTTTTCCATCCTTTCACTCTTAGTCTATGTGTGTCTTTACAGGTCAAGTGAGTCTCTTGAAGACAGCATATTTTGGGGTCCATCTTATTAATTCAGTCATTCAGTCTGTATCTTTTGAATGGGGAATTTAATCCCTTTACATTTAGAGTTATTATTGAAAGGTGCTGATTTACTCCTATCATTTTGCTGATCTTTGTTTAGATGTCTTAAGTATCCTTTGTTCCTTTCATTCAAATTTTCTGTTTGTCTTCTGTATTTGTTGGTTTCTTGGGGTGATAGATAAACTATTTTTTTCTCTTTTGTTACCATTTTTGTTTTGCTAGTTGGTATTGTTCTTTATTGCATATTCATGGCAGTGATGGCTGTTTTTGTGGTAACAAACCCAGTACTTCCTTGATAACTTCTGGCCATGTGGTAGTGAACTCCTGCAGTTTTTGTTTGTCTGAGAAATATAGTATTCGTCCTCCATTTTGGAAGGATACCCTTGCTGGATAAAGTATTCTTGGCTGGCAATTTTTGTCCTTTATTGTTTTGAATATATCATCCCATTCTTTTCTGGCTTTTAGGGGTTCTGATGAAAAGTCTGATATTATTCTGATTGGTGCTCCCAAGGTGACTTGCCACTTCTCTCTTTCAGCTTTTAAGATTCTCTTTGTCTTTAAATTTTGTCAGTTTGATTATCACTTGTCCTAGAGAGGACCTTTTTGGGTTGAATGTGTTTGGTGATCTTTGGTCTTCCTAAATCTGGAGGTCTGTGACCTTCCCTATACCTGGGAAGTTTTCTGCTCTTATATCACTGAGTATGTTTTCAATGCAATTTCCTTTTTCCTCTCCTTCTTGTATACCCATAATTTGGATATTTGAGCACTTAAGGTTGTCTCTTATCTCTCTTAGATTTTCTTCAATTTTTTTCATTCTTTTTTCTATTTTCTGGTCTGCCTGTGTTAATTCAAAAAGACTGTCTTCAAGGTCAGAAATTCTCTCTTCTACTTGATCAAGTCTGCTGGTTAAACTCTCTGTTGTGTTTTTTATTTTATTGAATGAATCCTTCAGCTCCACAAGCTCAGCTACATTCTTTTTTAAGGCATTGATTTCTTTGTGCATTTCTTCTTTCAGATCCATTATATTTTTTCTCATTTCACTGTGTTGTCTAACTGAGTTTTCTTGTATCTCATTTGGTTTCCTTAGAATAGTTACTCTAAATACCTTGTCTGTCATTCCAAAGACTTTCTGTTCTATACGATGTAGTGCTTGAGAGTTTTTAATTTCCTTTGGTGGTGATGTACTATCTTGATTTTTTATACTTCTGGTATCTTTCCTTTTCTGTTTTGTCATTGTGGCTGGGGGTATCACAGTCCATTCGTTCCACCCTGATGTCTGGCTTGGATCCTGAAGGGACTGCTGCTTCTGGGCCACAGAACCTAGCCTAGGACAGAAGTCCCACCCTGCCTGCCTTCTCTGGCTAGACTGGCTCAAGGTGTGGGAGCCCTGAGGCTAAGTCTCTCCCTGTGGCAGAATTGTCCTGGGATGGAAGTCCTGCCCCTCCCACCTTCTCTGGTTTGGCTGGCTTGGGGCATGGGGGCCCCAAGGCTGTTAGGTCTCTTTTGGCGGTAGGACCGGAGTGGGCCAAAATTCCTGCCTGGCAAATAGTATATTTCTCAGAAAAACAAAAACTGCAGGAATTCACTACCACATGACCACCCTTACAAGAAATTCTCAAGGGAGTACTGGGTTTGGTACCTGAAAAACAACTACCAGTGCCATAAAAACCCAAGAAAAATCAAAACCAATAGTAAAATAAAATTGGCAACAATGAAGAGAAAACAATAACTGCCCTGTCCGCCTTCTCCAGGATGGTTGGCTCGGGGTGTGGGAGCCCCGAGGCTGTTATGTCTCTCTCCGTGGCAGGACTGGCCTGGGCCATGAGTCTCACCACGCCTGCCTTCTCTGGCTCATCTGGTTTGGGGTGTGGGGGCTCAGAGCCTCATAAGTCACTCTTGGAGGTGGGGGCTGGCCTGGGCCAGAAGTCCCGCCCCACCTGCCTTCTCTAGCTCAGCTGGCTCAGGATGTGGGAGCCCCAAGCCTGTTAGGTCTCTCCCAGTGGCAGGAACAGCCTGGACTGGAAGTCCCACTCTGCCTGCCTTCTCCAGCCTGGCAGGCTCAAGGCGTGTGGGCCCAGAAGCTCTAAAGTCTCTCTATGGAATCGGGAGCAACAAGAACTGGGGTCCCATGGTGGGCAGCTTTCGTCCACTCCACTGCAGATCCCAGGTCCTCCTTTGCTGCTCCTCAATAGCTGCAAATTGGTTGCTCTGTGGGAAAGAGAGACACCAGGAACCAACTACTCCACCATCTTGACCAGAACCTCCTCAAATTTCAATACACATTGCCACAGCCTGGTTTTCATTACAAATAAAAAATTTTTTTCATCTTTAGCAGAAAATAAAAATTGAAAGAATACCAAGAGATGACACAATTAATAAGAATGTTGGAGAATTGGATTCAGCCAATACAAAAATGTGATGGAATCATAGCAATCCTGGGTACTTTTCTCTAAAATTTTCATGCCTTCATTTTATTGGCATCTTGTTAATACTGCAGTTTCCATCATTAAATAAAATGTTTTTAACCAAAATAGAGCATGTACTGTATCCTATGAAGTATTTATAGAATATACAACATATGTTCAGGAACAACCTATATTATCCACGGTGCCAGCAAATGTAGCAACCAAAAGAGAGAGCTTACAAAAGAGGGCTAGGTTCAGAGTGCCGGAGATTGGCTTTTGTATCTGATGAGCTAGAAGTCAAAGTGGAGCAGAACCAAACCACAGTTCTGCGGAGTATACTAACATTTATAAAGCAAATGTTATTTCATAGGGCCTAGTCTCCAAAGCCCTGTTTCAGGTTTAGCCTAACTTTTAAAATTACACATAGAAATGTTAACTTTGCAAAAGACAGAAGACTTTCCCCAGGCTAAGTTTTCTGTTGTGGATATAGAATTGTAACACAGCAAAGTTGCTGGCTCTCAAGGACAGATGTCCTTGAGAGCGGGTTAACCTATTGATTGATATGTTAAGAAAGTTGCTTTACTGTTATGTAAAAATACTGAGGAAACTGCTATAGGAAAGCACAGTATCTGCTAAAAACAGGCTTTTGTTGGTGGATCAACTTAACCTTTTGCAAATTGCATTATGGAATGTCACTTTGTTATTTCACTGATTTTACCAGCTTCTATTGTTAAACTCTACTTAGCCAGAACTCCACCTATGTTCTTTTTTGCAACTTTCTGGCCTGGAGAATAAATACTGTGACAGAACCCCAGTTAAGGGTTAATTTCCCAAAGGAGGAATGCCTCTCTCTTGAGGGTTCCAGGAAGTTAACGCCTTTGGGGTGTTTCACTGCTCAGAGGAAATGGGCTTTGAGTAATCCTTTCCATCTCCGTCACCCAGGGGAGAGAGGTGGTAAATCTGTGTGAGGCCAAGGAGAGCAAAACACAGTGCTGGGCTCCATAGCCTTCTTTTGAAGTGGATTCATCACTTGTGCTGTAAGTACAACAGGGAATCCAGCACACACATAGACATAAACACGTGCATGTGCATGCATTCATACATGAATACACACACAAGTGTGCACATACGTGTATAATTTTTTAGAGGAGAGCTTTGGTCTTCCTAAGTGACAATGCAAGAATCAGAGATGCAATTGTTTTCTGCCCATATCACTCCATTTTTATGTGACTTCTACATGAGATTTTCTATTTCCACTTTCTTTTTCTGGCTTTACCAAACTTCTATTGACCTTGGAAGGAGCTCCATAGTGTCTCAGAGGGAAACAAGAAGAAATCACCCCTCAGAAATGAGAATGATCACTGGTCTTTCTCTCCAGTTCTATTAGGTCCTGGTACCTAATTTTTTATGCTCTTGCTCTTCTCAGTTTCTCTCAGGATACTGGCCTTTCCAGCTTCTCTCTTCAACAGAATATTTGTGTTTCATATTACTTTCCCCAGGCACAGCAGCTTCTATTTTTCCTTGGTTGAATTTAATTTCATTTCCTGCCCTGACTTTAACCTTTCCAAGTCCAAAAGAACAACATCTCCATCTTTGCCAGTCAAGGCAACACCTTCCAACTTAGCATCTTTTGTTCATTTAATTATCTGTCTGTCTACAAAGCAGGATGTTGCTTCAATTCAATAAGCTGCTGTTTGTCATTACCTTTTGTTAGCTTTTTCTCCCTGCCCTTCACATTCATTTTGGTCTCTTATAACAGCATTTAATTAATTTTTTCAAGGACTATTTCTTGATGCAGTATCCATAACTGTGATTAGCAGGGAGCTGGACTGCAATGGCATTTGTCAAAGTTACAGATTCAGAACTAATTCTGCTCCGCTTTGATAGTTCTGCTCATCACTGATTGATAATAAGAAGACTGCTTATGCAAAACCCTGTCATTATAGAACAATAAATGAAAAATCTTGATGAAAGTAAGAACACACAGTACAAATTAAACCACAATATCTCATCAGCCTCATAACCTCAAAATTAATTTAGTGCAAAATACTATTCCCACCTTATACTAGAAAGAAAGTAAATGACAATAGACATAACCAATAATATTAATAGTAATAATAATAAACGGTAGGGCAAATTAAGTGAACCTGTAAAGCTCGGTATAGCCTAGTGGTTTTCAAGGTTATTTTAGAGTCTTTTTTTTAAATTTTGTATTGAAGTACAATTTGCATATAGAAAAGCACATGTGTTATAAGTATGATGTTCAGTGAATTTCCCAAACTAAATCTGCCTATGTAATTAACACCAAGATCAAGAAACAAAACTTATCAGCATACCAGCAACTCCCCTCATGATTCCTTCCAGCCACTCCCCTGCCAGAGAAAGACCATTATACAGACTTCAAATAATACAAAGTAGTTTTGCCAGTCTTGGGATTTTATATAAATGCGATTATACAGTATATATTTTGTGTCTGGTTTCTTTCATTTAACGTTATATTTGTGAGATTCACCTGTGCTGTTTTATGAAGTTGTAAATTGTTCATTCTCATTACTGCACAGAACTCAATTCAATTTGTCAATACACCACAGTTTGTTTATTACACTATTGATGGGCATATGAGTCGTTTCCATTTTTTGGCCATATTTAATACTGCTGTTATGAGAATCCTGGAACAAGTCCTTTGGTAACCATATGTGTGCATCTTGGATGTGCATGAAACTAGGAGTTGAATTGTTTGTTTACAGGATACATGAAGGTACTTCAAAAAGTTCATGGAAAAGTAGAATCAAAGGACAAAATAAATCTTTCTGTGAACTTTTTGAAGACCCCTTGTACATATGTTTAAATTTACTACGTATAGCCAAACAATATTCTAAAGTGGTTGTACCAATTTATACTCCCACATGTAGTGTATTATTTATATATTTTTTAAATACTCTCCTCACCTTTCCAACTTTTTTAAAAAGAAAGCATGACATTTAATCTGGTTCTTTAACCAATGGATCCAATGACAGACAGTCATGAAGTACCAGATAGAAATTTTCTTTATTTGTATATAATTCTCTTCTGCTGCTTGAGGGAATGCAAGAGTCTGCAACTTTCATGCAATGGGTAGTCAGAAAAATTTGTAGAATCAAGAAAGTCAGAAGAAAAGAATCAGGAAGAGTAATCACTTTATGACTCAACTGTTAAAGTTTATTTTGATATACAGATTTTTATATCTAATAAAAGAACAAACATAAGAAGAAATAAACTTCTTCTGTATGTTTATTTATTGGCCAACAATTATTTGTGGAGAAGGAGGTTTTGATGCTGCCATGGAGTTGTTAATGCAGTCAGAGAGGGAAAATATCCAGAGTAAAGATAGTTAACTTGATGTTGATATCAGTATTTATAATAAATAATACTATTACAAATAATTTTTAAAAGATGACCAGTAGGTAGATGTGAGTTTCTGTAGGACAGGGTCTGTGCAATATTCAATTTTTTATCCCCTATAGTGTTTAGCATAAGTAGTGGATACAAAGTGATTATTGTGAAATAAGTGGCTGAAAAACAAAACAAAACAAACAAGCAGGAAACTCTCTGCAGTTTATTACATCTAATTAGATCCCTTAAACCACCAACAGTGACTGTCGTGGGAACAAATAGGAGGTTTACAGAAAAAAAAATAGGAGATGAGAAGAAAAGAGATAGTTGCATGATGAGAAGAAAACCTGTTTGTCAACTGTGCTTCAGGCAATAATTTATTTTTCACCTTTCCAGCCCTGCCATTCCCCAAATAGTTCCCTGGGCACCAATAATTAAACTAAAGGAAATATTTTGATTTCTAATCATTTCATCTATGGGAAATGATAAACTTTACACATGTAGGCACAGCATCTTATTTTCAAATGTTTTCCAAAAGGTTTTGTTATTTTTTCTGCTTATTGTTCTTAAAATCTAGATTAAGTTAAGCTAAACTGTGCCTTTTAAAATAGTTTAATAACTATGGCATTTTATAAAATTCTAATCTCAGAGGATAGATCTGGGCCTCATAATTTCTGGTGATAACCAACATTCAGTGCCCTTTAAAGAAGGGGCTATCTGTTGACCTAATGATTTAAACTCAATCCCACAGGCAGATGCTGGCCTCTTCCTTCAGCTTCCTCTGGTGCACCAGCGCCTTGAAATGACCTGCTTAGCCATGTTGCCCTTGCAGCCTCTGACGAGCCCTGAGCACAGCCTACGATGGCGACGGGTCTGGAGTGGCCATGCCACGAGACAGTGCGACCCTGAGAAGTGTGCGCTGTGATACCAGAGTACTATTTGCATTTCCAAG
>NW_007739411.1:0-411 GCF_000696425.1 Galeopterus variegatus | reverse complement strand
CCCGAGGAGTTCACACCCGGCAGTGGGAGAGACTGGACACCTTCTGGGCAGGGTGGGGCAGAGCACAGCTTTGATGTATCAGCTGAAAGACAAGGTTTGTAGAAGACACACCTCAGCCCTGTTCTGAGCACACAGAGTGGGGAGGGGTCCGGCAAAAGGAGGCAGAGTCTCAGAAATAAATAAATAAATATATAACAATAATTACCCACCCTGTGGGAACCCTTTGCAAGGCTCAATAGCCCCATCTAGTGTACACAGAGTGTGAAAACGCCCCGATAGCGAGGTGCAGAACACACACACCTTACGGGACTAGTAGGGTGGAGGAGACTTTCCGCAGAGGTCCAAGGTCTGAGTGAAAATCCTTGCCAAAATGAACAAACACCCAAAAAGAGATACCAGAAATGCAAAAAA
>NW_007739410.1:27021-36699 GCF_000696425.1 Galeopterus variegatus | reverse complement strand
TCTTATTTTTACGTAAAGTCTGAACTAAAATAACATTTTAAACCAATGAATATATAAATCTCATTGCTTATTCTGCTGAGACCAAAATGACAAGATGTGGACTGATTCCAAGAAGGAAAAAAATGACTTTGCCTCTCTCCCTCCTTCGTTGGCTGAACCATCTTGTCCTCTATCCTTTGCTCTTTTATACTCACCAGGTCTCCCTCACTCAAGTGTGGCAAATTATATAATTAGCAAAAGAGCAACAGTTTTGCAGAGAAAATGATTATGTGTTTATGGAAGTTCAATGGCTCCAAATGTCTAAGGAAACCATTTACTGGGCCAAAAGAAAGAAAGCAGAACAGGGTCCCAGCCAATTCTCAGCAGAACTAGGGTAGCTGAAAAGTACCTACCTTAAAGAAGACCATTTTGAGGCACTGCCCAGGTGCCCAAGCCCATCACTCTCTCCTCTGTGCCACACAGAGCAAAATAATCAGCAACAGTGGAGAGTCCCCAAGAAATAGTATGTGTGGCTTTAAACAGTCTGATCAATGACCTTCACTAGATTCACATCTTTTCCATCTCTTTCCCCAATCAACATTCAAGTCATCAGAGAACATTAAACCTAATTGTTATTCTCTGAAAATCTACCATGATATCCAGGGGCTTGGACTGTGCATTTGCCTTCAATTGTTTTAGCAACTTGACAGGAATATCAATAAAACATGTGTGTTTTGTTTTAGAACCTGCAGCTTGGTTTGCTGTAATATCAGCATGCTTTGCTTTTTCTGTGACCACTCAGACTGGCAGGTGCTTCCAAATGCTAGCCTCAGTTCAGGAGGACATGCTTTCCAGAGAATGCCACCTCTACTTCGGCGTGCGTATTGACCAAAGGAAGTGCCCAAACCCAAACACTTGGGCCAGGGGCTTGGCTAATTAATTTTTTAAAACTGCCTTTATTTTTTAAAAGTTCTATGGCTTTGACATTGAATCAATATCAGGAGCGTACCAGAGGCCACTGCCACAGTTTGCATTTCATAATATGTTTTCTACTGTTTGAAAGTGCACCAGACTATGGTGGAATTTCTTCTGCGGTCTTCCCTGGACACTTTACACGGGATGTTGTTTAGCCACCTCATTTTATTTATCATCAGCATCCTGATCAGGGCAATAGAAGGATGAGGGGGAGCAGGTCAACTTGAAACGTTTCCTCCCACAGAACAGACAGAGGGAATGAAGCTTGTGCATTTAGCTGGGGGCAGGCAAAAGGATTCTAGATGAGAAGACCGGTAGAGACACTTCTCCACTATCCTGAAGCTGCATGAGCATTCAATACAGGACCCCATCTGTTTTGTTAAATTGACAATTTCCTTTAGCAGGAAATAAAGGTTCATACTGAGATTTAGACTAGCTACAGAGTAAGAAATAGCTTCACTTTTTAAAGACTTTGCTTTTTAAGACATTCAGCATGTAACCTAATTTCATTTGATGGAGTTTGTTTTTCCTTCTCCATTTGCTACCTAGAAATGTGTTTCATTATCTCCCGCAGAATTGGGGTTGGGAGGGAGAGCTGGAGAGTCCAAGTTCCCTGGGCCTCAAAAAGCACTAAATAAAATAAAATTAAATAAAATTAAGATAAATTATAACAGCGCCATTCCAGTGGATTTTCTGTCTCAAAGTCTTCACACCACACAGCTGTACTACTGCGGGGAACTCACTGGACCACTCCATTTTCCATTTCATGAGGAACTCACTGGACCACTCCAGTTTCCATTTCATGAGCACGGAGAGAAAACCAGGCTCAAAAGAGCAATAGATAACACATGAGCACAAAACAAACATGGGTAGATTTTATTCAAGGGAAAGTGGTTTTTATTTGAGAGAAAAGTTTTCATCTATAAGGCTTCTTTTAGTATGTAATATATTAATACTTTGTCTTAGATTTTTAAAATTCAAACATTCCAAAGTGTTCTAACATAAAAATAAGACTTTATCCTTAAAAAGTAATTATAATGGAATATGATTTCCTGGAATAAAAAGCATTAACTTAGAATTGTTTTTTTGAATACTGATATGATGGGAAAAAACACACGAACAATTTTAGAACATCAACTTTTTAATTTAGGAAGAGTAATCAAGCAATTGTCAGGGAGAAAAGACACACATCACTGCGTCTCTCAATAGTACAGGCTGTCTACATGGCCCTCAGCAGGTGGAAATGAACTTACTTGATGTCACACAAAAGAGCCACTCCTCTCAGGATCCAGTGATCTGGGGACAACACTGTTCGCAAATATACCACAGTAATGAAAGTCAAATCAGTCCGCCTCGGTTTCTTGTAAATAGGACACACATACAGTTTGGGGTCCTTGGGTGCTGTGGAGTTAATGGCAAAAATATGCAGCACTGGTAGCTGTGTGAAGAGCACCTTGGGGGTGGATTCTGTGAGCTTCCCATTCCGTCTATCCCAGGCTGCTCCATCCATGTACAGCCCATAAATATACACACCTTCCTGGAAGAGACAAGTGTAAGGTCATAGGATTTTTAAAAAATTAGAAGCTGCAAGACAGGCATCCATTAGTGTGATAAAGGTTGTTAGTTTGGAAAGAAAACATATGCCAGTCTTAAAACACTACCAGATGAAGAAAACACCATTGGGTAAATTGCATTAGTGAAATACTGAGCTCCCAGGTGGGAGTGTGGAACAGGATTTGGAGCTGGTGTCCCATGGGATCTCAGCCTGCCCTGCCAAGCTAACCTGTGGTTCAACTTCATCTCCCTCAGAGAATGAATTGAGATTTGCAGCAGCCAGAACAGAGTCACAGTGCCCCCAGAGGCCGGATGTGGTAGAGCAAGAGGGGGCGTGAAGGGGCCAGGACTGGGAGAGCTATTCAACTTCATCTCCCTCAGAGAATGAATTGAGATTTGCAGCAGCCAGAACAGAGTCACAGTGCCCCAGAGGCCGGATGTGGTAGAGCAAGAGGGGGCGTGAAGGGGCCAGGACTGGGAGAGCTATCGGAGGGTGTGATGTCCTCACCAGTGTCTCTCTCATACAACAGGACCTGCCCTCGAGGTCCTCACCATCAAATCAGGGAGACAAGACAGACACATACAGAAAAATGTTTAAACGACGTGAATTGAACAGCTGCACACGCTGGTTACAGGGACTGTCTGATGAACAGTGCTGAGGGTAAGAACTGCGACTGCTGAGGTGAAGGGTCACTGAGACTGAAATGCTCCTCTCTAGTGGAGGAGATGGCCCTGAAGTGGGCCTTGTGGGTTGGGCCGTGTTTAGAAATACAGTGGAGAGAGCGCAGGCCTCCCAGGCAGGAGCAATGCTGCAAAGAAAGGCAGGCTAGGTGGAAAAGCTCAAGCATTTTACTTAGCAGAAGGTTCAATGGTTACAAAATGAGTCAGAGCTTGACTGTGGGAGGGTCTAGATGCCAAGCTGAAGAGTCTGGACTTTATCTCATAGGCAGTGGGGAGTCACAGATCATGTCTTCACTAAAAAAAGAAAGGCTGAAGGGGAGTCACAGGGGAGGCTCCGATAACCAGGCAAAGCTCGTAAAATATATCTACGTAGAAAATGGTGACCATTTTTCCATTTCCAGTGAGGGAAGTAAATGCAGATTATAATAAAAGACAGTGAGATTAGCTGCAAAGTGTTTTCTGGAATCCCCTTGTGTGGGCTAACAGTAAGAGGACCATATTTTTTGGAACCAAAAACCGAGGCACATGGTTTGACAGTAAAACCATGTGCAGTCCCAGAAAATCAGGACATATGGTCACTATCATTAATTCAGTGGGTGACAACTACAGGAACAATGGGACCACTTAGGAATCATCCTACAATAAATTGTAGCCCTCTCTAGCATCCTTTCAGTATAAGAACTTTAAAAAACCATAGTTAGAAGGCATGGTAGATAGGATAGTGTCACTCAAAAATTCACGTCCACCCAGAACCTCAGAATGTGACTACAGATTTAAAAATCTGTAGGGACTTTGCAGATGTAATTTGTTTAGATAAGGACATACTGGATTAGGACAGGCCCTAAATCAAACATGACTGGCATCTCTAGAAGAGGAGAGATACACAAAGGGAAGAGGGCCTTGTGACAATGGAGGCAGATTGGAATGATGCTTCTACAAGCCAAGGAATGCCAAGGATTGCCAGCAACCATCAGAAGCCAGGAGAGAGCACAGAACAAGAATGTCCCTCAGAGCCTCTGGTAAACACCAACTCTGCCAATACCTTGATTTCAGACTTCTGGCCTCCTAAACTGTGAGAGAATAAATTTCTGTTGTTTTAAATCATCCAGTTTGTGATACTTTGTTACAACAGGCCTTAGGAAACAAATACAGATTTTTATAGCAGGAAATAGGGTGGTGCTGTAACAAATACCTAAAAATGCAGCAGTGACTTTGGAACTGCATAATAGGCAGAACCTGGGAGAATTTTGAGGCACATGATAGAGAAAGCCTAAATTTCCTTGAAGGGATTGTTGCTGGAAATATGAAGTTTAAAGGCACTTCTAGTGAGGTCTTGGGCAGAAATGAGGAACAGGTTATTGGAAACTAGAAGAAAGACAATCTTTGTTATGAAGTGGAAGAAAACCTGGCCAGAATTCAGAAATCATCTGATTTGGTCCCCTTATTTGACAAACAAGAGGATGAAAATCAGAGAAAGGGAAAAGGGGACTAAGATTTATTGAATGTGTGTGTGGGATCCATCACCAAGCCTAAATGATTCCATTTAAATACTCACAACTACCTTTCATGAAGTTGAATTATCATGCTCATTTACTGATGAAGTTGAGCCTCAAAAAAGTTAAAGAACTTGCCCAAGTTCATTGAGTAGATCACTGTCCTACTAGTGGCTTTGAGACGGCATCTGCTTATTTGGTGTCCCTGCTCTTTCCCCCACCTGGCGTCGTTCCTCCAAGGGTCCCAAAGCTAGCAGGGAACACTGCTAGAATTGGCCCTAGGACTCCAGCATGCTAGTGCAGTGAGTCACTACTGCCCTCAGCGCTACTCTGCTGCCTATAGTCAATTCTGTGAGTAGCCTACAGCAGTAGCTGGAGATGTGTGGAAAACCTTTTTTTTTTTTTTTTTTTANGAACAGGATTTGGAGCTGGTGTCCCATGGGATCTCAGCCTGCCCTGCCAAGCTAACCTGTGGCTCAACTTCATCTCCCTCAGAGAATGAATTGAGATTTGCAGCAGCCAGAACAGAGTCACAGTGCCCCCAGAGGCCGGATGTGGTAGAGCAAGAGGGGGCGTGAAGGGGCCAGGACTGGGAGAGCTATCGGAGGGTGTGATGTCCTCACCAGTGTCTCTCTCATACAACAGGACCTGCCCTCGAGGTCCTCACCATCAAATCAGGGAGACAAGACAGACACATACAGAAAAATGTTTAAACGACGTGAATTGAACAGCTGCACACGCTGGTTACAGGGACTGTCTGATGAACAGTGCTGAGGGTAAGAACTGCGACTGCTGAGGTGAAGGGTCACTGAGACTGAAATGCTCCTCTCTAGTGGAGGAGATGGCCCTGAAGTGGGCCTTGTGGGTTGGGCCGTGTTTAGAAATACAGTGGAGAGAGCGCAGGCCTCCCAGGCAGGAGCAATGCTGCAAAGAAAGGCAGGCTAGGTGGAAAAGCTCAAGCATTTTACTTAGCAGAAGGTTCAATGGTTACAAAATGAGTCAGAGCTTGACTGTGGGAGGGTCTAGATGCCAAGCTGAAGAGTCTGGACTTTATCTCATAGGCAGTGGGGAGTCACAGATCATGTCTTCACTAAAAAAAGAAAGGCTGAAGGGGAGTCACAGGGGAGGCTCCGATAACCAGGCAAAGCTCGTAAAATATATCTACGTAGAAAATGGTGACCATTTTTCCATTTCCAGTGAGGGAAGTAAATGCAGATTATAATAAAAGACAGTGAGATTAGCTGCAAAGTGTTTTCTGGAATCCCCTTGTGTGGGCTAACAGTAAGAGGACCATATTTTTTGGAACCAAAAACCGAGGCACATGGTTTGACAGTAAAACCATGTGCAGTCCCAGAAAATCAGGACATATGGTCACTATCATTAATTCAGTGGGTGACAACTACAGGAACAATGGGACCACTTAGGAATCATCCTACAATAAATTGTAGCCCTCTCTAGCATCCTTTCAGTATAAGAACTTTAAAAAACCATAGTTAGAAGGCATGGTAGATAGGATAGTGTCACTCAAAAATTCACGTCCACCCAGAACCTCAGAATGTGACTACAGATTTAAAAATCTGTAGGGACTTTGCAGATGTAATTTGTTTAGATAAGGACATACTGGATTAGGACAGGCCCTAAATCAAACATGACTGGCATCTCTAGAAGAGGAGAGATACACAAAGGGAAGAGGGCCTTGTGACAATGGAGGCAGATTGGAATGATGCTTCTACAAGCCAAGGAATGCCAAGGATTGCCAGCAACCATCAGAAGCCAGGAGAGAGCACAGAACAAGAATGTCCCTCAGAGCCTCTGGTAAACACCAACTCTGCCAATACCTTGATTTCAGACTTCTGGCCTCCTAAACTGTGAGAGAATAAATTTCTGTTGTTTTAAATCATCCAGTTTGTGATACTTTGTTACAACAGGCCTTAGGAAACAAATACAGATTTTTATAGCAGGAAATAGGGTGGTGCTGTAACAAATACCTAAAAATGCAGCAGTGACTTTGGAACTGCATAATAGGCAGAACCTGGGAGAATTTTGAGGCACATGATAGAGAAAGCCTAAATTTCCTTGAAGGGATTGTTGCTGGAAATATGAAGTTTAAAGGCACTTCTAGTGAGGTCTTGGGCAGAAATGAGGAACAGGTTATTGGAAACTAGAAGAAAGACAATCTTTGTTATGAAGTGGAAGAAAACCTGGCCAGAATTCAGAAATCATCTGATTTGGTCCCCTTATTTGACAAACAAGAGGATGAAAATCAGAGAAAGGGAAAAGGGGACTAAGATTTATTGAATGTGTGTGTGGGATCCATCACCAAGCCTAAATGATTCCATTTAAATACTCACAACTACCTTTCATGAAGTTGAATTATCATGCTCATTTACTGATGAAGTTGAGCCTCAAAAAAGTTAAAGAACTTGCCCAAGTTCATTGAGTAGATCACTGTCCTACTAGTGGCTTTGAGACGGCATCTGCTTATTTGGTGTCCCTGCTCTTTCCCCCACCTGGCGTCGTTCCTCCAAGGGTCCCAAAGCTAGCAGGGAACACTGCTAGAATTGGCCCTAGGACTCCAGCATGCTAGTGCAGTGAGTCACTACTGCCCTCAGCGCTACTCTGCTGCCTATAGTCAATTCTGTGAGTAGCCTACAGCAGTAGGTGGAGATGTGTGGAAAACCTTTTTTTTTTTTTTTTTTAGCAAATGCAAGCATAGCTTGTAATTATAAAGAAATACAGTCTGGGGGGTTTCTAGTGCTCACTAGACCTTGTCATCAGCCTCCCACTCCAGCAGATGGAGGAGGCTTTGGCACCTGGTTATGACAGAGAAAACCCTCACCGCCAAGCAGATGAACTTAACTAAGGCACTCATAGGTCAGTCTGAAGCACAACGTGAACGTTGAGTACTGGCTCCAGGACTGTCCCTGCTATCGCCCAGGGGTACCTACCCCTGGCGGTGATGTGATCTCCTCCTTGGTCTGCCGCAGAACTTCATTGTGGATGGTCACGGTGTCCAGTGCCCAGCCTTTGTGGGCACGGGTCACTTCTTGCCTCATTGCTGTAAGGAAGCCTTAAAAAGAAAAAAAGAAAGAAAAGATTTTGATGCCTTGGTACAGTCCACTGGAGAAACAAGGAGGAAGCAATGTTAGGGGATACTTGCTTATCAATCTCCAAACTGCGTGCCCATCCCAAGAAGAGTTGAGACCAAACCCTGGGGGGGACATTCTTCTCAGTGTTTTGCTTCTGTGGGGACCCATGATGAGCTAAATCTTTCTCGCCAGCCGACAGCAGGAAGGCAGCACACTTTCTGCCTCAAGCTGGGCCTTGGTTTGACATTCTCTAGGGAACACTCAAATCCTAACGGGTTGTAACCCAGTCCTGGCTCATAGCCTTTATCTGAAAACAGAATATCAAGGAATAAGACTGGAATAGTGAAATATTCTGAGAACAGCATTCCAATCAAACTTGAATCAAATCATTATCAAGCTTCTATTTGCTATAATGGAGCAATTTCATTTAGTCTAAGGAAATAAGGCATAATGCCAACATAGAACACCTTATTTTCAATTTGATCAAACAAAGCAATCACACTGGAAAGGAAAGCTACATGTTTTAACGTGCATAACACAGTTGTTTTAAGATAATACTTGGCTCCATATATTGTGGCCTTTCTTTAAACTTAATATTTGCAAAAAATGCCATTCAATTCAACGATAAGTCTTTCTTGCAGAGTAGCACTTGATGTTAGAAAAAATATCCTAAACTTCAAAATAGACTTCAAAATCTTAGGAAAACTTATCTCTGACCTATATATTATATTTAGCTTCCATGTAAATATTGAAAATCATGAGTCTCTCCAGTGAGTAAAATTTTGGAATGCATATGTCCCTGCTACCATTACATTAATGAACTCTGAGAACCAAATCAACACATAATAGCACATGAACAAACCAACACATAAGTGATATGGGGTTTGAATGGGGGTTGGGAAGAGGTGGAGAGTTGCAAGCCATAATTATAGGCACTGAGTTAAGATCTATTGGAGCTGGAAATAAAGAACAGGCCCCCAGCCTGGCTTTACTAAGTGAGTCAAGTTCTCCCCACTATTAGACACTTGGAGAGGCACTCATTGTGGTCATTCTTTCATTCATCAAATCTCTCTGGAGTGACCACCATGTACCAGGCACTGCTCTAGGTGGGATGCCCATAAAGATGAAGAGTTCATCATGGACCCTGCATTCAAGGAGCTCAGTCTGGATGGAATGTGGAGGGAGGCAGGACCTTAACACAATGTCGTTATGAACAATAAACAAAGTTAACCACTCAGGAAGACAGCTCAGTGAAGGCGTAACTGAGGAGATGAAGTCAAAGGTGACTCTTGAAAGATACATAGGAGTTTGCCAGATGGGACATTCTGGTGAGAGGAACAGCATGTGCAAATGCACAGAGGGCTAGGATAAAGAGGAGGCAATGATGGCAGAGAAGGTTAGAACAATGGTAGAGGCGTGATTTTTCAGAGTCAGAGTTTGGAATTGATTCTGTGGATGGTGGGATGCCACTGAATACTTAAAGTAGGGCCAGCCTGTTAGCTCAGCTGGTTAGAGCCCTGTGTTGATAATATCAAGGTCAAGGGTTCCGATTCTTGTACCAGCCAGCCACCCTCAAACAAACGAACGAAAAAGTAGGAAAATGATTAGGTTGTATTTGCATCTTAGAAATCTTACTCAGAGTGTCCACTAAAACAGGATTTGAGAATAGTTGGTCAGTCTAGGTTAGCTGAGTGAAGGACTTTTATAGGAGATTCCTATAAAGCTATAGCTTCATGAAATTGAGAGTGTCTAGCAGGAAAGGATGATTTTATGATACAAAATGTTAACTACAGAGTGCAGCAAACATAGTGGGAGTATACCTGGCAGCAATTTGCAATTGCTGGTTAATGCCTGTAGTCTATGTGGAGTCAGTTGAGGTGATATGATCAGCATGTGATTATGCTGAC
>NW_007739410.1:25381-26355 GCF_000696425.1 Galeopterus variegatus | reverse complement strand
AATGCCTGTAGTCTATGTGGAGTCAGTTGAGGTGATATGATCAGCATGTGATTATGCTGACTTCTATTTTAAATATTGGGGATCCCATACTTTAGCAAAAAACATTGTGTGTGTTTGCCAGTCAGTGGCATATATGGCCACAATAATAGAATTCAATTCTCCCTTCTAAGCCATTCTATGAAAATGTCATTTTCATCATTCAACATTAAGTGTGCATCTATATGGTGTATTAGACAGATACTGTATATCCAAGTAGAGCACCTGGAATTAAATTGACCCTATTTTATGATATTTTAAAATTCATCACTGATCTATGAATCTACAAGGTCATAATGTACAAGGCGTGAATCTTAGTCTTAACCATCCATCTGCACAAGTTGGATAATTGAATTTTTTTAATAACACTTTAAGTTCCAACTAAGTTCCAAATGTGATCTCACTGTATATGGCACCCAGGACAATGCCATGGGTGCCAGAAGAGCAATGAGTTGGATTCTCTCTTATGTAACACACCTGTTTCAAAGACTTCAGTCTTTGTCAGAGAGCTCTGAAAAACTCTAGTGCAATTAAGGAGAGATCATTTCCTATCTTCTCCTTAATAAGCAATATGCATGATGTTCTCCAGCTGACTTCAAAGAAAAACCTCCTAATGCTTAGGAAGCAGTCTTAGTAGGCCAGTGGGTAGAATCTAGAACACACCTACGTCACCTTGAGCTAATAAGAAAAAAAAAAAGTTAAATAAATATATTTGAGGCCTGAGAGTGGAGGGTAGGGTTCCATGTGCCATTCCCACTCAGAGAACATAAAGAAGATATGTATTTTTTCCAGTCATGATAGTTTTGTTTTGGCTACCTAAAGAAAAGAAAAATACATGATCTGTGGCATTCAAAGGATAGTGAATCAACTGAATTATTCATTATTAAACTTAAAAATGTAAAAAGTGAATGACCATTTTTCTTGTAGACTGATATCAA
>NW_007739410.1:23147-24710 GCF_000696425.1 Galeopterus variegatus | reverse complement strand
TCATTATTAAACTTAAAAATGTAAAAAGTGAATGACCATTTTTCTTGTAGACTGATATCAAGTCTAATGGAATTAAAATCTGAAGCCTATATAATTTTAAAAGCCTAATGATAAACTTTTCTTTGTGAGAGTTTGAAGATCAGTACCTTTGTTTTGACATCAATTTAGTTTTAATAATTCTTAAATCAAATTTCAGGAGTCAGGGATGGAAAAGTGATTCATATATTCATATGTTTGACTGTGAAGGGAGAAATAAAAAGTTGGAGAAAGTCTTCAACAATAATAACCTTCTATTTTTTCATGAGATTTAACCACCCACATGAAAACAGGTGTTCTGGCTACTTACACATCTGAGTTACATGCGGTCTAAATGAAATGCTTTAAAACTTTCTTTCATTTCAAATTCATAAAGCATTCCAAATTCTTAAAACACTTGTCAAACTTGTTCTTTTAAAAAAATTCACTTTTAAGCTAGGATTACATTTTGTAGACTCTCGTCTAAAGTAACACTTGTCATGTGTTAATTCCTATAACAGTAGTAATCCAACATTTCAGTACACTAATTATTGGTTTTTGACTTGTGCAATCAGTTGGCTTAAAGAAAGCGGTAGAGTGCTTTAAGTATCATTTCATGCGAAGTCTTAGAAAAGATGAAAGAAATAACTAATCAGGAAGGTCACTCTTCTAAACCTTCTCGACTTATAAGGAGTTGATTGGTATTGTGTAATAATGGTCCTATATCAAAAATAGGCAACAATTTTTTCTTTAATAAATGAACTGGTCCTTACATAATGGGCCTTAGGCTGTGCAGCATTTCCTGTCTAATCAGTCACTAAGCCTCCCTGTAGCATCTTTGAAAATGAGAAAAAATGATGCTCCTGCCACAATTTTATGACAGGCATTTTTCCCCCAAATGAGAAGCAAATGTAGTTCATTGGTAAGTTAAATAAAAGGTCAGAAATCATTAAACGAAGATGGGGTTGATCAACCCAGACTAATAGAAATGCACCAGGCACCTCTCCTGATTCTTTATTAGATGCTGTAAGGCAGGGAACTTAAACTGCTGAAAATTAGAAGAAGCTAGGAGGCTTTTAAAGCTCCTGATTCCCAGGCCGCAGTCCAGGTCAAAAATCAGAATCTCTGGAGGTGGGATTCAGGCATCAGTATTGTTTTAAGGCAGGGTTTCTCAAACATTCATAGGAATCATCTGGGATAGGGGCTCATTAAAATTTGTGTTCTGATTTGGTAGATAGGTTGAGGGCGGGCCTGAGAGTCTGCATTTCTATCAAGTTCACAGGTGATGTTGATGCTTCTGGCTGGTTGACCATGTACAGGGTAGCAAAGGTCTAAGGTCAAGGTTCCTCACACATTAGAATAACCAAGAGATCTTTTAAGAAAATTAATTGTACAGACTCTATAGGACTTGTCCCCAGAGATTCTGATGTAATTGGTCCCCAGTGGGGATTAAATTTGGGGGGTGGGACATTCAACCCAAGGCAGAGCAGTTTCAGTATAGTGATGGAGGCTGGCCAGATGAAAAAGGACTGGGTGGCTGGTATGGAA
>NW_007739410.1:21665-22948 GCF_000696425.1 Galeopterus variegatus | reverse complement strand
CAGTTTCAGTATAGTGATGGAGGCTGGCCAGATGAAAAAGGACTGGGTGGCTGGTATGGAATGTGACCATGTGCGGAGACTAGAATTACAAGAGATGTGGTTGTGACTAAGGTCAGCACATAAAAGTCCCTTGTACACAAAAGCAAGAAGGACAGGCTCTCAGAGGCATTTCTAAGATGTCCACAGTTCTTCTACAGTCTTGTGATTTGGGGACAGGACTGGCCAGAGCTATCAGTCAAATCGAGGTTTAGGACCTTGATGTCCATTCGCCCAGATTCCCTCAGACATTCAGGGCAGCTCTGGTCCACAGACAGTAGCACTGGTGAATGCTTAGAATTGCAACTAGATTAGGAGATATCTCCCAGTCTCTTCCAATCCCAAAGTTCTGTTAACCTTTGGTGTGTTTTCCCACCTCAACAAACAGCAGACTTTTATAACTATCTCCAAGTCAAGCATTCAGAAATTATAGCTAGCTGATGACATTGCCCTGAAACCAAATGCACGGGCAAGAGGTTATAGATGAATTTTACAGAAACACAAGATAACAGGACAAAAATGATCCACGTCCTTGCTTCAGCAAAATCCCCTCTAACTGCAAAATCTTGATTTGTGTTAGAGAATAATAAGTTGTCACTGATATCTTCTACAACAGACTGGTGTGGCTTGTCAAGATGCTGAGGAAAAAGAACAAAAAAACTAGCACAGTTTGGCATCTAAATGGCATCAAGCTTCAGACTGAGTTAAACATTTGGGAAAAAAATGATACTGCCTGGTTGAATCTAATGCAGAGGCGGAGGCCTGGGGAGTAGGTGCAGCCTCTGCCCCCACTTCATTAGCAGCACCTGTGAGTCACACCTGACATCAAGAGGCAAAGCATGGCTATCAATTAAGAGGTTCTGAAAGGCAGTCAACACCCTGGCTCAAAGCCAGGCTCATTACAACTCATATTCTTTGGATATGAACACATCCCCTTCTACAGCACAGACACACACTCACAAGCACACACACCAGAATCTAAATCATGCATACGCCTTTGGAAAAAAGATACCAAAGCAATCCTTTGAAAACCCAGAGAAGAGCAATCTTAAACAATATGTGAATATGTGCACCAATGACAGCTGGGAAAACCCAGGAAAGCACAAAAATTCCCCTGGCCTGAGTAATCCATTGGGAGGCAAATCCATGCACTGAACAAAGCTGCGCCATTGGACAAATATTACAGGGTCACAGGTACAGAGAGCTTGACTATTTTAATAATCAAATCTAATTGCCACACAGTTGAA
>NW_007739410.1:16304-21085 GCF_000696425.1 Galeopterus variegatus | reverse complement strand
GGTCACAGGTACAGAGAGCTTGACTATTTTAATAATCAAATCTAATTGCCACACAGTTGAACTCATCCATTTTTACAGAAATAATTGCGAAGCGGGCTGAAAATATCAAATGAGCTCCATGGTAGCTGACTCCGACTCTTAAAATATAAGAGGAAATATCAGGCCAACCATCAGGCAAACAAGCAGTGCTACAAACAGCACAAGCTCAGACACTGACCAGGAGGCAAATGAAGCATGTTACTGCTCCCTGTGGTAGTGTGGGCCCCAAAGTCATTTAGGTCTAAAGAGCAGTCAGTAGACACACATGAAAAACACACATGAAACAGTATTAGACACCATATTTACAGTATAAGATGATAAAAATTGTAATACATCAATAAAATATTTTCAAGTGTTTTATAGTCTTCTGTATAGTCTAGATAATTTTGATTGTATATATTTGTGATTAAAACTGTGGCCTTTTTGCCAACTGCATCGTGTTTTACTTAAATGTATGGTTTTTTTTTTTAAGTCATTTACTTAAATGTTTTGTACCAAAGAAAAAATTACTTTATTGAAGAAGCCTGGGTTAGAAGACATAAAACTCAGGAGATACATTCATGTTGAAAAACCAATTGTTGATGTCAAATACTAGCCAAAGAGACTTCCCACTGGAAAGGACTTTATCTGTTTGCATACTGCCTGTGAACATGCTGTGTTTTCCAGATCTGGCGAAGTGATGTAGAACAGAAAGTAATTTGTCTCTCATGTCAAGAGAAAGAGAAGGAAGTGAGAAGCAATTAGAAGCAAGAAGAGTTGACCTCCCGTCTTCCACGCTGCTGGCAGAAAGCAATCACAGATAAGGGTGTGCGGTGTGTGTGCTTGTGTGTAAAGGGTAGGATACTTGAATAAGTCTGGGCTTCCCAAAACGTAGACAGCCATGACAGAAAGAATCAAATCTAACTTGAAAACGGAAATGAAGAAACAAAAAAGGATTAATATTTTTAATGAATGAAGGCAAGTAAGAAGTTAAAAGAAATGTGCATCTACATTTGTATTTCTTTAAATACTGTTCTGGTTTGTAACATTTCTTAATAAAAAGTAAGGATTGATTCACACTAACACTTTGCTATCTTGTTACATTTTTAACAAAAAAGAAAAAAAATCACTGAAAGAAATTGTTTGCTGTGATGTACAATACAACTTAGTCATTGTATCTATGGAAAGCCAGGAGTGAACCAACCCCACTCCTTTGGTTTCTGAATATCAAAAACACACTCAAGAACCTCAGTTTTTAAAACCACTGGTCCTTATGCCTCTCCTGAACTCCAAGTCTGACAACACTCCTCTCCACCTGGATATCCTGCCAGCACTATCTGACAAATCCAGTGTTCCTTGCCTTTCTGTCCAGCCTGTCCCTCTTCCAGTGCTCCCTGTCTTGTGCCTTGCATGCAGCCTAAGCCATTGCCTTTCTGCTCTCTCAGAGATCCCCATTTGATCACTCCATCAAATCTATCCCTTCCTCTGCACCTGGTTAAGGTCCCAGCTCTCTTCCTTGGACCTAGTAAGAGTCCCATTGCTCTGGGCCCCGATATTCTGGTCTACCATCTGTCTTCTCCTGGGATTATCTTTTGATATACAACCCAAGGATTGCTCTGGGCCCCCATATTCTGGTCTACCATCTGTCTTCTCCTGGGATTATCTTTTGATATACAGCCCAAGCTCCCCTGGAAGACTTTTCATCCTCCAGCTTCATTGCCTACCACCTCTGCCCCTGGGCTCTAGCCACACCAGTCTTTGTTCCCCTGGACGTGCCTTGTCTTAGCTCAGGCCCCCTGCTTGGCATGCCCTTTTTGCATCCCTGCCTCAGCAAATCCTACTCACTACTTCCCGTGTGAAGCAAGCCCTGCCCTGGCAGAATTCATCTCTCTGTCCTCTGTACTACAGCGGCACTTAGCTCTCACCCGGGTAGAGCACTTATCACATTACATTAAGGTTGCTGATGTGTCTGCTTTACCAAACAGATTACAGGCTCCTTTAGGGCAGGAATCAGGTCTCAAATCTCTCCATTGAAAGCACCTAGCGGAGGGGCTGGCAAATGGAAAGTGGTTAAACAATCCTTATTAAGTTAAATGCTATTTCTTCAGGCTCCCAGCCAGAAATTACCTGATGACAACTTACTCAAATTGAGGGCCTGTAAGGAGGAAAGAGACTCATAAGTAGACACAAGAAATGTGAGAACCATAACAAAAAGCTTCCTCTCTCAATTCAATGGAAATTCTGGGAGAAAAATAAATAAGTGAAATCTGGGGGCTGCCCATTACAAATCTAAAGGCTAATGACATAATAAGATACTATGTATAATTTGGTAAGTTCATAAAAATCACCATGATTAGTTTTTAAATTTAGAAAATTTTAAAGCATTTGAAAATGCATTAAATGAATGAATGTGTGTATACAGAGGACAATTAAATCTATACGTCTAAAGTATAATATTTATGTAAGCATTATTTATACAAAGAAAACTGTACAAATTGTAAGTATACAGCTCCATACATTTTTACCGAGGGAATACAGCCATGTAACCAGTTTCCAGATAAGAAGCAGAACATTCCCAGACCTTGAGTCCCCTTGTGCCCTTTTCTAACCACTCCCCTGCCCCTAAGACCCACCATTACTCTGACTTTTAACACAACAGGTATATTGTGCCTGTTCTTATTCTTTGTATAAATAGAATCATACAGTACATAACTATCCACACTGTAGCAAGACAAAAAGTTGTTTCTGAACCTTATGAACTCCATTTCATCAAGCCAGTAACTTTCTCAATAAACACTTCCAGAATGAAGGAATAAATGAAGCAGAATTATAAAGCACTCTTTCAGAAGAAAACAGAAAAACTCACTGAATACTTTTGCCACACGATCATTTTTGAAACCAGTCTTATTTTCCGAACTCTAGGCACAATTTTCGCATCTTTTGGTGCTTTACTTTTGACATTTTCACAAACATTTAAAAACTAAAGTTTGAGAGAAACTCTCTTTTTACTCTCATGTGTCTGGACCACAGACTATTTGCTGAAGTGAACAAAAAAAGGGGGGGGAGGGTTTTGTCATCATATTGTGGAAGAAATAGGAAGAATAGCAGATTGAATTTGTAAAACAAATACAGTGGGATTATCTGCGTTCTATTTTTGATAGGATATGTCCAGCACCCAGCAAGCTGTGCCTCCATATTGTTTTATACACACAGTGCTGCCATCCGACTACATGGGCACTGCAAGTTTGCCTGCTCTCCTATGAGCACGTACCTTGGGGATTAAAGAAACCGGTCATCCAAAACACGTTAGGCCTCCCTTCAAATATCCAAGTAGAAAATTGAGCATTTCTTTCCAAAAGTTCAGTAAACCAAAAGCCCAGTGTGGATGAATCCCACGATATTCTTTTCCACAGCTGAGGTATACGAGCATCATACATGTTGTCCAGGGCATCTCTCAAGTTCTGAAGAAGATAAAGTTAATCTGTGTGAATTAGAAATACCAACAGAAGAGGATAATGACTACTGAGATCATAACAGCTCACCTCACTCATAATGATTGTTCCCTCAATGGCCAATTTTAGATCGCTCAGGCTACTGCGAAGTGTCATAATGACTTTTTGCATTCTGTCAATTTCTTGTCTAAGAAATATGTTCATTGAATTAAGGTGTCCCATCTTTATCAAACGAGCTTTCACCTAAAATAAAGTATACAATATAATAAAGGAGTTTTTTTTAATCATTTCTCTTTTCTCTTCCAATGACCTCTCCTTTCTCAATTCTTTTTTTTTCTTCTGGATGTATCTCTACCAGCCCAAATGAGCCTTAAAATATCTCTTGCAGAACCAAACTTGCCATTAAATTCCCCATTTTCTGGGCTTCAAAAATTACTGTTCAACTAAAATGATTTTTATTTCCTACTGATTGTGCTTAGTTGTTGATTGGAAATGTACTTTAAAAAGATGAAATAAAATTGTACCTTTTTTTCCCTTTCAAATGATTTAGTACTCAGTGTCAGTTAAATATTCGTTTGTAATTTAACCTTTATAAGAGTACAATTGGAAATGTACTTTAAAAAGATGAAATAAAATTGTACCTTTTTTTCCCTTTCAAATGATTAAGTACTCAGTGTCAGTTAAATATTCGTTTGCAATTTAACCTTTATAAGAGTACTGTGGAAATTTTTTTTCATTATGCTTGCAGAGTTGTTATTAGAAATGTCACAGAAAGTTAATACAGCCAAAATCTTTACAGAGCAGTTACCAATGAACATAATTAGTGGTAGTTCCCTAAGATCATTGTTGCCTTGGCTATGGTGGCTAAAGAGAGCCTTTCCTAATCAAATCAATGAAAATATTTGATTTTGTGGGAGAGCCATTAAGCATCCGTCATTCGTTCCTTTTGGTGTATGATTATTGACCATTTTCAAGAGATCTATACAAAAGCCTCTAGTTATGGGAAAAATAAAACATAACCATTATTGGAAAATAAGCCATACATACAAACATTTCAATCTAGTGGCATGAGCCCAAGAAAAGATCGACTATAAATACTGGCAGGAAATCATAAAGAGATTTGAACTTGCTGCTGGCCACAATCATAGAGATGCCAGAATAGAAGAGATAAGGATAGACATGTGGATTGGGAGAGAATTTAAAGTGATGCATCCGTTCAAAGAATCACCAGGAGACCAGTAACTGTAGGGTTCTCTGCCAGAGATACCCTCAGCCCCTTCTTGAGGCATGGGATGTTAGAGATGGATGGGC
>NW_007739410.1:15369-15840 GCF_000696425.1 Galeopterus variegatus | reverse complement strand
TTCTCTGCCAGAGATACCCTCAGCCCCTTCTTGAGGCATGGGATGTTAGAGATGGATGGGCTTCAGAGTCATCTGGACCATCCTCCTCATTTTACAGAACAGGACACTGGCATGGCACAGAAGTTTCTTTTCAGCAATGGACACCTCTGCTTTATTGCAGCTGGGTCATTTCTAGTGAGTGAAACATGAAGAGGAAAAGCAAAAACTCAGAGGGAAGCCGTGATATAAAACCAAACAGCCTGAATCGAACACTTATGCAGGTGGAACAAATCATATCAGAATCACAGTCAGACATGCCAGTGGAGGTCCCTAACCCAGTATGACATACCAAACCTCAGATATTCTCCTGAATTCCTGGTGCTAGAACCTACATGAGAACCAGTGTCTTTTTCTCATCTCCATCCCAAGTCCTTCAGCCTCCAGTGGCTGACTAGCATATATACCATCCCCTTTAAATCATGACAACTCTAT
>NW_007739410.1:13021-14800 GCF_000696425.1 Galeopterus variegatus | reverse complement strand
CTTCAGCCTCCAGTGGCTGACTAGCATATATACCATCCCCTTTAAATCATGACAACTCTATGGAAATTTACTCTTAAGGAAAAGTAAAATTATAGAAATACTTTTGCAACCCTATCACTGGGAAATTAAGCCCGGGTATCAACTTCAGTGCCAAATCAATACCCAGATACCTTTAGCATGCTAACAGCCCCAAACAAATCATCTGTTATGCTTATGGATTTAAAAAAGAAACTTTACATGAGTTAGAGACATGCTTAGGAAAACCTTAGAACATAGAAAATGTCATTTTAGTACTGATTTTATTTTGAATATGATTATTGTTCCAGCCTAGAATTGTGTTTTTATTAATTAGAGATTTGCTACAGTGTTATATAGAATTTTCATTATGTTTCTGGGGCCTGATAGTCTCTTCTAGAGTTATCTAGCTTTATTTTTACTACAGAAATCAGTGGTATAATTATATTTCAATTTACAAAATTCACTTTACAACCACATTTTTAAGAACACATCTCTTCTATAAAATACAGGATGCTACAAAGCAGGTGATCTTGGAACAGGAAGAAGTTTTAGATGTCTCAGTACAAACGCTTTCCCATATAGGTGTCCATTTAGTGACATCCCTGACACTCAGTTTCTGCTAGAATATTGCCAGAAGAGAGGTCTTGTTGGTGAAGTGACCCTGACCAAGCCTCGATGACTCAAATTATCACAAGGTCTTAAAACTTCCCTCTGGTAATATCAACCCTGTGGTCTAGCCATATAGAGGGAGTTTTACCTCACTTTCACATGCCAGTTCTCAACATCTCTGAATTCAGATATTTTGCCTTATCTGTCTTCTGAAGACCACACAAAATGAATGATTGGAAGCATGTACTTAACAATATTTATCCATTTAAAAATATTTTCTCCCCATACTGTAACTATTCCAACATGAAGCCATTGATTTCAATATCTTAACCAAATAATTCAGCACCCATCTACACAACAGAAACAAAAATTGTTTTAAGAGGAAAAAAACATTTTTATTGCTGGGGATGCTCACTGCATGCTAAAACTGGTGATGACTGCAGGTTCTAGAATCAGATTACTTTGTGTTCAAATTCTTGCTCTACCACTTAGCTTGGTTTCTGCTGATATTTCCAGAGGACCAAGTCGCATAATGTGTATAAAGCACTTAGTACAGGGCCCGGCATGTAATGAGTGCTAAAAAATGCCAGCTACTGTCCCATTACGACCCCCTTCTAATGACTAAATAAGTGTAATGCTTCGAAAATTCAGACTGGTAACTGGGAGCTTATAATAATATCTCCATTAATTGTTCTACCCTATTGACTCAGTTCCAGAAGTGATTAAAAATCAACTAAGTAAACAGCTCATCCACCTATAGTTACAACATTTTGAGCATCTTAAAGAATATCAAATCACCAACACCACTGCTTTTTGGCCTTAAAGATTTCTGAATTGTTTTTTAGCACAGCTTATGGCACAGTAGAAGTTGGTATAGAACTGGGTCGATGTGGAAGTTTTGACTGGGGAGAAATTAACTTGCGAAGGAATTTTTAAATGGAAGTGACAGAAAAGCATCATAGAAAATAATGTTTTCTCTGACATTTTTAAGTTTTGAGGGGTGACAGGGTTACATGAACAATGAGAGACACAGAATTTATTAATACAGTCAAACAAAATATACTACACAGGTAATCTGCCACATAGTCAACAACAGATAGATTTTTTTACTGTTTTTCATGGTAATCAGACTTGGGTGTTTACATGTACGAA
>NW_007739410.1:0-12647 GCF_000696425.1 Galeopterus variegatus | reverse complement strand
AACAGATAGATTTTTTTACTGTTTTTCATGGTAATCAGACTTGGGTGTTTACATGTACGAATAGCCCTGCACACCACTGGGGAAAGCGTTCAGCTCACCTCATGAGGAATGTAATCGGGAGGCAGTTTGCTCAGCATATCTTCAGATAATCTGTAAACAATGGCTTCCCGGGTCTCTCCCCCACCACCTCCACTCTCTTTGGGTTGAATGTTGGTAATTGTGTCAAGAACAGCAGAGGCAGTGTTACTCTGATACCTGACAAAAAAAAGGGAACTGTTCAGAATGTAACAGGGAAACACACCCTCGGAGACCATTATCAAAGCTGAAGTGAACTGATCAAACCCAGCCCCACGCACACATGCACACACACACAAAAGAAAGAAAGAAAGAAAAGGGAGGAAAAGGAAACTTTACCATCAAACCACAGGAACGAGAAGATTACAGATCCATTCTTCTGCCTCCTAATGGGATATAAGAATATCACAGAAATGAAAAGCTCTCCATCTTCAGTGAAAGAGATTCCACAAACATCCGTGGGAATCCACATCAGTGCTTTACGGTCTTGGCTATAGCTAACCTGAATGCCTCAGGCTGGACGATGAGCACAGATCCTTTTCCTCTGCCCTGCTTATGGCCTGATCATAAGAGTCTACTATTACCTGACAGTCTGTTAGATCAAAGAGAACCAATCGGATTTTCTCACTGAATTATAAATTGTTATTTCTTTTGTCTTTTCTGTTTTATTTTCTCATTTTCCCCACTTGTTTCATGATTTCCAAGGTGATCTACTGGCATCCATCTGCTCTGTCTGTTCAAATGCAGCCACCCATCTTTAAAATCCATTTATTCCATATAGATCCACTATCCAGGCACTGAGCTAGATTCTAAGAAATAGCAGTGAACAAGACATGGTCCTGTTCTCTAGTGGAGGAGGTGGACATTAGACAATACCACTGTAACGTAATAAGTGCTGTGGAGGAAAAGAACAGGATGCTTTAAGACCGTTTAGTCTCACTCGCTATCTAATGCTCTTTGGGCCAACCAGGTGCTCTAAGATACATAAACTTAGTCTCTGTCCCTGAGATCCTGGGTTGACTAGTTATATGGACATTTGGGTAGGGTATGTGTAGGTGTGTTTGTGTGTGTGCATCAATTTACACCAGAACATCAGTAAAAGTCTCTCTTAAAAAGTCACATGTAAGCTGAGACCTGCAGGATGAATGGGTCAGCCAGGCAGTGGGGTGGGGTGGGAGGCATTCTGAAAGAACATTCTGATAAGAAGTAAGGGCTAGAGGTGAGAAGGACTTCAGTGCATTTGAGAAACAGAAACAAGGCCAGGAAGGATGGAGCAGCGAGTGAGAAGAGATGAGGATGGAGATGAGGCAGGGGCAGACCGTGCAGTCATGTGGGTCACTTTGATTCTTAACATTACCCTAAAGGCAATGGGCAGCCACTGAAGCCTTCCCAAGCTGATGAGGGGTGGATGCTGGAAATTACTTGGAAATAGGACTTGGAGACTAAGAAGCCTGGGAAATGACATCAAGGAGGAGGCCTGCACCTGAGGACTCCTGCACATCCTTTAAGGCACAACTCAAATGTGGCCTCTCTCACTAGCTTTCTTTGATCCCTACATTGCAATTTATTGCTCCTTCACCTGTGTTTTCTAGAAATGTGTATACACCCGTTTTAGAGTTACCTTATTGCATTATGTAAGTATTTGCCATTCGTCCATTTTCCCTAACAGATGATGTGTTCCAAGGACAAGAACTGCGTCTTACTCAGATCTGTGTCCCCAAGTTGGCCAGACAGTAAGTTCTCAATAGGTATTTGTTTGTTGAATTGAGACCAATCGGCTTGGATTTTATTAAACCTCTAATATAAAGGACAGCAGTTCTCCAATATTTAAAGAGCATAAAAATTTATTTGTTCCTTCTTATGGTAAAAGTTTAGTATACTATTTCTACTATTTTTCTCTTTCCTGGTAACTTTCCACATACAAAAGGATACACACACACACACACACACACACACATATCCTTGGATCCTTGACTTCTGATAACTTTTAATTTTGTTGTTTTCATAGGATTTTCCCCCTCAGAGTGATTTGTATTTTTCTTATACTTTATATGACTTTTAAAAACTAGGATTGCACCATACTTCAAAATTCAAGAATGAGTTGCAAATGCCTTTTGAGACACACACATACACACACACACACACATCTCCCAAACACAGAATAATCAGAAAGATAAAATATGAGGGTGAAGAAATATTATTACTTTATCAACACAGGTCTTTAAAGGTTAAGAAAAGAAAACCACAGAAAATTTCCATTTATGCTAAGAAAATCAGAGTTCATTCTTCCTACCTACTGTTCTAGCTACAAATAAAAAAGAGAAAGACCCCATATCTGGAATTCTCAGGAGCTCTGTTGGCTCACCTCCAGCTTAAATTCTCTTTGGAGGCACACTCTGCACCTGTCGCTTGGTGTGAACAGCTCACACTACTGCGGGCATGACCATCTTGCTCTATGCTGGCTCTGGCCAAGTTTACTGGCGCTCCGGGGAGAGGTTGATGGAAATGCCGTTGCTGCTACATCTCACCTAAGAAATCACTTTCATAGTGGATGGTTTTATTTTTTTATGAGGTGATCTGAAAACAGTCCTCAAAGCATAGATGCTGGGAAGAAGCCCTGAAAAGTTGATCCGTTTTGCATGAGTTGGACAAGCTCTCCAGATCATCTCCCCACCACACATTTTCTTAGGCACAGAATGTCATTCCCTGGTATTCCAGAGCTGTACACCTTACATTTCTTTTTCCACAATGTGATTTTATGTTTGCAAAGATATGAAAATCAAAAGCCTAGCCAGCTAGCTATAATGAAAAATTGCAAATATCTCTACATGCCTCAAAAGCCCAGGGGCTTTAAGGAAAGTAGTCCCCCAAAATGCTCTGAGATGAAGAACAGAAACTATAATGTTCCTTTGAGCTTTGGTCCTGAGTTACTTCTTGAAGAAAATTTCGCTTTGGAGTAAATATGGGAAGAAGCTCATATTGTCCTTTTAGCTTGGTGGTTCTGGAGAGCCAGGGTCATGGATAATAAAAATGCAAAGGAATGGAGAAACAGAACTGTCTATAAAATAAGCAGTTACCTACCTAATGAGATATTAGTGCACTGTCATATCCAAATCGGCCTAGATTCACACACACCTTTCCATACGAAATATCAATGAGTATAATCTTTTTTAAAGTCTAAAACTCAAAAGCAACAGCTAATACTAAAAGAAATGCATTTAAATGCGTCCTGCATAGAAATGAATATAAAAGTTGTAATAAGGCATTTGATAAATTCCAGAAGGTACAAAAATATGCATAACCACTAATGAGAAAAAGAGTGAAAATAAATAACCATTTTGACATTGAGATAGTTGAATTTGCAGAGTCTATGGTACCTCATAAATCTAGATAATAAAATGTGAATAAACTATGCATTTCGATGGTTCCTGACACCAAGATATCTAAGCTCTTGGGAGAGATTTTACTTATTCTAAAGCATTTATTCAGGTTGACTTCCCTCCCCTACTTCAGAGATTCTGCATCTTAACCAAGGACCAAAAAGAGAGACCTGTGGTCCCCTTTCCCAAATCTCTCTCCTCTCTTAAATTTACGAATGCTAACTTCAGAGTGCAGATTCTGATAAACAGGGAACACAAAGTTCTCCACCATGACCCAATTATAGTCCGTGAGCCTATCTAGAAGCAAGAATGTCGTTAAGTGGCATGGACAGTCAGATGAATTAGTGATTCCTCTGGCTGGGAACATCCACACAGGCTTAGCCAGTGTATCTCAGAGAGTCCTGCCCTTTTCATGGTTTCAACTGTTATCTCTGCACACATGCTCTCAAATCTCTCACCTGGGCTCCAGGCCATGTTTCTCACCCCACTCAGATATATCCTGTTGTCTTTCTCAACTCAACAGAACTATATAACTTCCCATCAAATGCACTCCTGTTCCCAGCTCCTCCACTATCCCAGCTCCAATACCAGAAACGTCAGGGGCATCTGTGATTACTTCTTTCATTTCACACATCTTGCTGGAGTGGGAAGGGTATCATTGGGAGACCTGGGGAAGCTTCATCCGTTATTACTTACTGCCTCCTGGTGGCTGGTGGGGAAACAGCAAGGGGTTGTAGCAAAGCCCTCCAAGAAGGCAAGCTCAACTTACCAGGAAGAGTTGGGGCAAGATTCCATTCACCAGATTTTTGAGAGCCCAGAGCAAAGAAGAATGAAACATAGGACAAAGCTCACCCAGAGACCAAGAAAATTACCTAATTCATAGCTGCAGAACAGAGCATACTGCCTGAGCAAGAACCTGGAATGGGCCAAGACATGCTGAGAGGAGGAGCTCTGGGGTGGGTGGGGAAGATCCAAGGACAGACCAAATGGGAAGTTAAAAAGGAAGAGAGATCAGAGAAGGTGGGTCACAGGTCTCACAGGTCTGCCAGTTGTCTCTAGTGGAAATAATCCTCCATTTAAGGCAGAGGTGCGGAGTCTTCTACCTGACGTTCCTCAGTGTGCTGAGAGATTACAAAATCCTAACACTCTATTTTTGCAGAAGCTAGCTTACAACATCCTACAGCATGCGTGCCAGTGACGGCATCTGGACCTCTGGACAGAGCTGTGAAGAGAGACTTGACCAAAGACAGAAGGTTCACTATGCCCTCTCTACCCACAAGTTAGACAGATAAAAACTACAGAAGGTTGTAAGCCATTGCTCTATATTCACTAAGCCCTATCTGTCCCCTTTTGGGACTGGTCCTGCAGCTGTGCTCCACCCTCTCCATCCTCTCATCATCCCTTATCTAAGTCTGTACCCTCACACACCTGGATTTGCCCACGTGGTCTCTAAGATGGTCTGCCGTTCACCACAGTGCTCCAGCCAGCGCTGGAGACAAAGGCCTTGCCAGCAGTGGCAGAGAGCTTGCATTTCATTCTGAGTGCTGTGGGAAGCCACTGAGATGGAGAAGAGGCAGGAGACTCACGGGTTCAGTGTGGGGCTTTTCAAGATGGAGCTGCCTGGAAGACACTGCAGTGGATATCACATAGAAATCCTGGCTTCTGGTGTGGTGTTCATCTGTTCCAGTGCTAAGTTCCCCCTTCCTGTTTCTCAGCAGTTTCTCTGGGATGCATTGGCACACCATAGCAAAGTGCTTTAACAGAACTGCCTGGATAGATTGTACTAGGAGAGTTAGCACATTCTTTTTGGAAAGAGACTAAAGTGGCTTCAAACTGTCATTAGATTAAGGTCTACAGAGCTAGAGTTTTGTCCACACATCTATTAGAAGTTTATTGAGTGGGCCAGCCCCGTGGCTCACTTGGGAGAGTGCAGTGCTGGTAGCACCGAGGCCGTGGGTTCAGATCCTATATAGGGATGGCTGGTGCACTCACTGGCTGAGAGCAGTGCGGACGACACCAAGCTGAGGGTTGCGATCCCCTTACCAGTCAAAAAAAAAAAAAAAGAAGTTTATTGAGTAAGCTGGACTCAGTATACTCCATTCTTTCCCATACTGTACTGAGTCCAGCTCATTCAAGTAGGTTAAAGGCTAATTTGCTTAACTCTGTGAAAATAAATAGAAAAACCTAGATAAAAAAAATAATTTCCTTGGAGATGCAGTGTTCAAAAGTTGACTACAGGGCCGGCCCGGTGGCGCACTGGATAGTGCGCCGCTTGGGAAGCGCTGCGGCGCTCCCGCCCGAGGGTTCGGATCCCACATACGGACCGGTTCCCGCTCACTGGGTGGGCGGGGCGCGGGAGCAACGCCGAGGGTTGCAATCCCGTTGCCGGTCCCCGGTCCGGTACGGGGGCAACACTGAGGGTTGCGATCCGTTGCCGGACCCGGAAAAAGACAAAAAAAAAAAAAAAAAAAAAAATTGTTTAAAGGGGGGAAAAAAAAAAAAAAAAAAAAAAATTGTTTAAAGGGGGGAAAAAAAAAAAAAAAAAAAAAAATTGTTTAAAGGGGGGAAAAAAAAAAAAAAAAAAAAAAATTGTTTAAAGGGGGGAAAAAAAAAAAAAAAAAAAAAAATTGTTTAAAGGGGGGAAAAAAAAAAAAAAAAAAAAAAATTGTTTAAAGGGGGGAAAAAAAAAAAAAAAAAAAAAAATTGTTTAAAGGGGGGAAAAAAAAAAAAAAAAAAAAAAATTGTTTAAAGGGGGGAAAAAAAAAAAAAAAAAAAAAAATTGTTTAAAGGGGGGAAAAAAAAAAAAAAAAAAAAAAATTGTTTAAAGGGGGGAAAAAAAAAAAAAAAAAAAAAAATTGTTTAAAGGGGGGAAAAAAAAAAAAAAAAAAAAAAATTGTCTACAGTGGTGACAGAACAAGAAAGATATCAAAAAACTAGCACCATCAAAAAGCACTGGGCCTAGATGGTTTTGTGAGAGAATTCTACCAAACCTTCAAGCCTCCGATGCTACACAAATTGATCCAGAGCTTAGGATAACTTCCAAATTTTTATAAAGCGAATATAATATTGATTTATAATTAAACCTGATAAAGATACCACCCAAAAAACCAGACCAATCTCATTTATAAATATTAATGAAAAAAACCCCAATGAACTATTACTAAAGCCCATCACCACATTAACAGACCAAGTAGTATCAATTTCAGGAATGCAAAAATAATGTTAATTGGGAGATCAATTAATACAATTCACCAAATTTCTAGGTATTTGGGGAAAATCATATAATTATCTCTGTAGATGCTGAAAGGCATTCAACAAAATTCAAAACCCATTTCTGATAAAAACAGAAAAATAAACATGCAATTATAGGTAGGAAAAGCCTAGGGAAAAAAAAAAGTGAGGGGCAACTAGCACTACCAGATAGAAAAACATACTGTGAAGTCTCTAATTTTAAAACAGACTGCTACAGAATAGAAAGTCCAGAAATGGAACCACATACATATGGAAATTCTGTCTATGACAAAGGAAGTATCTCAAATCAATGGTGATGGGATGACTGGATTGCTACTTGGAAAAAGATAAATTTTCATTTATGCCTATGCCACAGTAAATTTTGAATGGATAAAAAAATAATAATAAATGTAAAAAGTGAAACCATTCAAGTACTGGAAGAAAATATGGGTTATTCCTTTATAACCTGATATGGGAAAAGACTTTCTTACTATTACTAAAAATCCAGACATACAACAACAAAAGAATTCATAAATTTGATTACATAAGACAAAAGTAAAACAAAACAAAACAATAACAAACTTCCACCTGGCCAACAACAACAAAAATATCATAAGCAAAGTTAAAATCAAATGACAAAATGAGAAAAAAATATTTGCAATATATATCCCAAATAAAGGGCTGGTATTCTTAAAATATAAATAATCCTATTTTTTATTTTTTTTAAATGTTTTGTTTATTTTTATTTAATCCAAAATATTTGAACATTTACTGGTACATATTTGTCGGGTACAGTGTGTTGTTCCGGTAAATTCATACACTGCACAATGCATCACTTAGTGTAGACAGCATAGTTTTATACCCCTTAGTCTGCCACTTCTTCTAACCCATCCACCCACCCCAGGGCTTCTGGTAATTGTTATTCTGCTCTCTACTATAAGAATCACTTTTTTGATAATTCTTAAAAATCAAAGAAAAATAATTAAAACTCTACTGAAAAAAATGGGCAAACTATATCTAAATAGTCCTTAAGTATATGAAAATTTGCTCAATTTCACTCAAAATAAGAGAAAGTAATTTAAAACTATGCTGAGGTACAGTTTCTCACTGTCATACCAGTGAAAATTCAAATGCTTCATCAACACTGACAAGATCCTGAAGAAATAGGTTGCAAGTAAGAGTGCAAAATAGTACAACCCTATGTAAGTGAATTTGGTGGTATTCACTAAATCTCAATCGAGCAATCCCACTCATAGCAATTTACCCTGAAATACATACCCAACAGTATGAGAAACCATAAGCATAAGGTTATTAATTGAGAAATTATTTGAAGTAGCAAAATATTGGAAACAACCTAAATACCCATCCATAGGAGGATGGTTTAATAAACTACAACATGTATAAACAATGGAGTAGCATGCAGCTGTAAAAAATGAGAAAGATATATATATGAACTGACATAGAGTGATTTACAGGATACACTCTTAAGTGAAAAAAGCAAGACACAAAATAATACATATAATATGGCAATTTTGTATAAGAAAGAAAGGGTAATAAGAATATGTATATATGTATGTGCATGCAAAAAGAAACACAGAAAGCTAACCCAGAAACTGTGTTTGATTTCCCATAAAGGAAGGGGGGATTGGGTCAGAAGGGTATGAGACTTCTCTAAGAACGTCTTATCTTAGTTGTGACTTTTGAACCATGCTCATGTTTTACATATTCAAAACAATAACAAGGAAGGGGAAAAAACCTAAAATGTAATGCAAACAGAAACAAATGACATAACAAATGAACATAACTATAACATAACACAACTATATACCAACTGATAGCATAACCACACAGAAAAAACAATTAATTGAGTGACTTTTAAACGCAATACTCTGTATACCCTCAGTGGGATAAATTCTATGGACAAACACAACGAAGGTATCTTTTGTTCAAAGACCTCTACTTAGTAGATCTGTTGCTGGTAGTGGCATTAGCATATTAATTTCAAAAAAGTGAGTAAATATATAGAAGTTTCTAGAAACCAGATTTTTACTGTGGGAGGAAGAGACATCATTATGGAATGAGGGAGACAAGGAAGGACCCTGAGGAGTACAACTGGAATTGGAATTATTTGTATTAGTTCATGGTGTTTTAAAAAATACGCACTTCCTAGCTCTGTCCTCTGAGAGAGCCTTCAAGCACACACACACACACATGCATACACACAGACACACGTAGAAACAGATGTGGCTATATGTGGATATAGCTGTAGATAATAAATACACAAAGATATGTATACATATAGAAAGATGAAAAGTAAATGGGACAAAATGTTAACAACTGTTGAATCTAGGTGGAAGATATACGGTGTTCACAGCACTTGCAATTTTCCTGAGGGTTTGTAATAGTTCAAAATAAAAAGTCAAAGGGGGAAAAAGTTTTGTCTTTATGATGGCTTCCAATCCCATTTACATTTTTGTTATATTTCTTTGGACTTTTTCTAGCTCTGGTACATCTTTCTGAGAGTTGGTGACCAAAACTGCTTATGATAAGGCGTAGGCACGCCATCACTGAGTCAGGGTGAGATTGTTTCATTTTTGTTTTACATACTCTTTGGTAGGATCCTGTAGAACCCAACAAGATCAGATTATCCAGGAACCAGCTATCATGACTCCTCAAGCTCTTGCCAAGGACAGAATCAAAGTTCTGAGCCCTCATATGTGAACATTTTCAATTATAAATTCACAAGTGTATCAAGACTTATTGGCTGTTTTTCTGCCCAGCCACGTGAACTCATGAGACCTTTCTATAGACTATCCTCGTTGATCAGATTCTTCACAATCTAGAAGAATTTAGTATTGTCGATTTGGTTAAGTATTTCCTGAGCACCAGGCACTGCTGTAGCACTGGGGACACAGCAGTGAAAATACATGAAAGTTTTCAGATGTAACAGAACTTAGGTTTTAGTGGTGGTTGAAAGGTAATAACAAATAAATAATTTAAATATGGAGTATGCCCACTGGTGATGCAAACTATAGGAAAAAGCAAGCCAGGAGGAGAGGGTCTGGGGCAAGCGTTGGGGAGAGAGGATTGTAATTTTTAAATAAGGTAGTCAGGGAAAGGTTCATTGAAAAGATGATATTTAAGCAAAAACTGGAAGAGGTAAAAGGGTGAGCCACAATGATATCTGGGGGGAGGGCTGCTCCAGGAAGTGCGAGCACCCTTTGGTGGGCGCTGTCTGGCCTGGTTGAGTAACAGGAAGCTAGGGAGAGCTGGAGCTGAGCTGACATGAGGGAAGGAGACGGCAGGAGGGAGTCAAGGCCAGGAGGTGCAGGCAGACGGTACTATTGGGACTTGTAAGTCAACTGTATGTAGTCACTGTCAGTCTTCAACCTTGACTCAGAGTGAGACAGGGGCCTCAGACAGTTCTGAGCAGAAGGGTGATGCGGGCTGAGTCACACTTTTAAAGTCCCAGCTAAAGCAAAACTACTTCGCTATACTCCCTCTTTCAGATGATGCCTGAGCTTATTCTCAAACCGGTCCCTGAGGAGTCCCTTTTATTTCTTCACTTCTTTCCCATTCCCAGCTAACTGACAGCCTCTTTAAACAACAGCTAGAGCTGCCACCAAAGAGTCATCATGGTCCTATCATGGGGTCTGAAAGGAGTGTTGCCATTCATGGGTTTTTTGGTCATGTCCATGTCTTTGAAGATGACAAGTGGCATGGGCGATACCAGAGGATATGGAGAAGGTCAAATTGTTGTGGTATAAAGAGGCCAACAGGGCATGCCTCACGCAGGGGGCAAGGTGGGTGTTCAGGGGTGGAAAGACAATGTAATTGGCAGCAAACTGGGATTCCCAGGATGCCCAGCAAGGCCAGAAAACGAGAAGGTGGGGAACACCCAATGGCGGAGAGTTATTAAAATCACAACAGTAGGCAAGTAACTAGGAGAGCCATACACCACCCTCATCAGTCATGACAGCTAAGATTCTGCCGGAGGAGTCCTGCTTTCTTCCATTTCCTGGAACACTCTCCTGGACACAAACTTTGTGGTCTCTCATTCATGGGCCACAGGGCAATGCCCATCCAAAGGAGCATCTCGGATGGGGCTTCCTGAACCTCCCCCCCCAACCCCCTACCACCGGCCCCGTGAAGCTGGGTGGTCCTGTTTTGCGGTAGGTATCTCTAAAGAGAGGAGGAATGAGATCTCATCCGAAGGATGGGTCAGAGAAGGGGCTTAGGACTGGAAAGCATTTCCTATCTCCTCACTCATGGCCTCTTAGCCTGATGGCTGCAGCAGGACCTCACGCTGAGCTGAGACCTGCCACTCTTTCCACCCCAGGCTGTGCATCTGTGTCGTGTGCTCGCTGCAATGTGCCCACCACGGGCAGTTCATGCCAGAAGGATGCAGGTGAGCAAGTAAAGGGAGAGGGACCCCCAAAGAAGGGTCAGGCAGGAATATAATTCTTCATCCTGCTGTCTGTACTCTCCTGGCCCTTTTATGTCCTATTTATGAGCATAACATTTTTAATGGATCTTTAAAGAAAGAGATGAGGAGCTGGGAGACTACTCTCCTATCAACAGAGAGCATCAATACCAATAACACTGACTGGTTTTATGACATGACAGGAGAAATAATCAATGCATAAATTAGAGCTTAACATTGTCATAAACACCAGAGCATCAGGATTTAGTGAGAGGAGAACAGACCAAGATATGACAAAGGTATAATTGGGAGACAGGAAGTGACACTATTTTTCACAGTAAAATAAGAAAAGGGGAAAGGAGAGATATTAAGAGAGAAAATGAAATGCAGTCTTTGCCAGGCTGAGTTAAAAATGACCCCTTCAAATTAAAAAATGCTAAGAACTTACGTGATATCAGCATTAGGGTGAAGCCCAAAGACTTCGGGGTTATCTAGGGATGGCAATGACTGGATGTATTCAAAATACTGGTCCAAGGTTTTGCACAAGGGGATTTTATATCCAGTATAAAAACAGAATGATGGTTCAAACATCTTCTCACTGAACCAGACCTGTATGTGAGAGAAAATTTTACAAAGTAAAACTGATGAGCATCTAAACGAAAACGGTCACTCTGAAGGAGGAAGGGTCACCTTATTTTCATCTTCATAGAGTTTTTAATATCGGTTTTGAGAGCACCTTAACAAAATCACTGATGGAATAATTAGCACATATACAAAGAAAAGAGAGAGGCCAGAACACAAAAACAAATCAGCCCGGACTCTGCTTAACACCAAAGAAGATATTTGCTAAGAGTGAAGAGGAGAGAGCAGCTTTGCAAGCCCACTCACTATTCACGTAATCTGACAGCCCTCAACGGCATGTTTGAAGGGGAGTATGAGCATTCTGCAAAGTCGATGAGCCAACATCTCCCCACTGAAGAGGAGACCTGGGCATTTTCATCGCCTCACATCCTCCGATGCGCGGCTCATGCCGGAGAACTGAGGTCATGCACAGTTGTGCCACAATGGCACTGGGCACCAGCACATGGCCAGGAAAGCTTCTCCTCACAAACGTCTCCCCTCCCACCCTGAGCTGGAGAGCTTCCTCTGTTAATTCAGTTACAGCCCCCTCCACAAGAAGCACATGTATCCAACCACCTTGTTGTTCACCTTAAGACATCCTTTTCTCATTCCATATGAATTGATTGACTTTCTGTAACAAAACAGCTGGAGAACAAATACACACTTGGTGTGAGCAGACCGATTCTGAAGAGGGAAAAAAATGATGCTGAATGTCTATGAGCCAGACTTTAGGCAATGACTTGAGTGTCTACCAGAGTGATTTTCCCAACAGGGAAGGAAATAACAGAAAGACAGGAGGAACAGAAATGCAGGTACAATGACCAAACCGCTCAGGGAACTCAATATGAAAGAGATGAACAGTGTTGCTCACTCCTGCTGGTCATGCTTTCCCTTCTATCTTTCCTCCATATCCTTCT
>NW_007739409.1:35335-36703 GCF_000696425.1 Galeopterus variegatus | reverse complement strand
GCCAGTGAGCACTGTGAGCGCACCGGTCATCCCTATATAGGATCCGAACCCGCGGCAGGAGTGCCGCCGCACTCCCAACGCCACACTCTCCTGAGTGCGCCACGGGCTTGGCCCTAGTTTACCTTTTAGATTAATCGGTGAATACTTTTGCACAAAGTATGTTTGCTTTTAGGTTTTTTGCACTCTTACCTCACTTTTGAAATGGGAGGTGAATGGAACCTGAAGACTGTATACCACACTTTGAGATATAGGCAAGAAGTGCCAGACATTAAGATTAAATGCCAGTGAGTAGTACCAAGACTCATAGGATGGTTTAGTTTTTGACCTACCCAAACTTTCAGCTTCATTGTGCTAAGGTTCCTTATGAAATTGAGTATTGTGGGTTGGATTTGGGGAGACTTTTGTAGTCCTGGGAACCTTGCTGGTTCTGCCTTATTTCTGTGGCTTTGTTCCTGAGTTGATCTGACCTTTGAGGATCTTTGTTTCAGTTTGGAGGTAAGCAAGGTTGAGAGCTATTTGATAGTGTTTGAATTCAGGCTGAGAGGCAGAGTAATTTTTGAGGGTGAAATGACACTCTTTAAACATTAGCTTCATTGTGACTTGTTGGCCTGTGGGCTGGCTGCTGCTGTTCATCTTGTCAGTCCTTTACTTCCAACAGAGTGTTGGAAAGTTCTGTTAAACCTGTGTGTATGAAAATTGTTTGTACTGATTTTAAAATTTGTGAAATTAAAAAGATTTTCATGAGGAGCTACATATTACTTCACAACTTCCTCCTCCCTCCCGTCCCCTCTTCCTCTTCCTTTTCCTTTTCCTCCTCCTCCTTCATTTAAGTAGAATTTATAAATTCCCTTTTCTAAAAGACATTCTACATACTGTGCTCTGTAAATTGGTTATCGGTGTTTCATTCTGGGATCCTCTTCTAATTCTTGAATATGCTGCTTAGCATCTCTGCTAATATGAAATCATTTACTAATAATTTCTTGCCCTGGAAGGTTATCTAATATCTGATTATTAAGCACCCTACCAAGGAAAAGAGCCATGAGTAATGCTAGCTGTATAACAGAAAGTTGTTAGTAAATGTTTCTTCTTTAGTTAAGTATATATTTAAAATGCTTTTACCCAATGGGAAATACACAGAGGTGATGGCTGTGGGTATTTAAAGGGTTGTAATACACAGTGGATTAAGAGCATAGCTATGATAAATAATAGCTGTCAACTGAGGTATTCATGTAAAACTTCTTATGTATTGAAGTAACAAAGACCTAGTTGGATTCAGCTGGAAACAGTGAAGAAACAGTCTTGTGAGCTTTTTTTTTTTCCTTTTTGTCTTTTTTACTGACTGGTAACGGATCGCAACCCTCGGTGTTG
>NW_007739409.1:14899-34312 GCF_000696425.1 Galeopterus variegatus | reverse complement strand
ATTCTTTGATTTTTTTTTTTTTTTTTTTTAAGAAAATATACCAAAATGAGTAATAGTGTAATAAATTCTCACTAATGTGAATTCCACTGTTTTGGGATTTGAACTTGGCTGAAGTTCACCTTTGTACTACCTATACAAAATTTATTTTCTCAGTTAAAAAAAAGCTGCGATTAAGGGGTGTGTCTAAAAAGAACTCATTATTTTCAAACCCTAAATGTGCTGGTAACTGAATTCAGGTTATCATATTAATTTGGGAATAAAGTTGCTTAAAAATTTAGTTTTCTACTTCTGGCTCTTATTAATTTATTTTGGTCTTTGTTTCATGAATCTTAATTAGTAAGAAAAATATAGATCTTTCTCACTTTCTGTTTTGGAAAGTTCTGAAAGCAAAATAAATAGCAGAGTTCTGATTCTCACATTTTTTTGAGTATATTCTATATTAGCTACTGTGCCAAACACAGTAATTCAATAAGCATTTATTAACTGCTTATTACATGCCAGGCCCTGCGGTGGGTAGACAAGACACAGCTCAAGAAACTCAAAGGTACAGGGTAATAATGCAGCAGGCTTTATCAGTAAGGAACCCTTTCCACCTGAGATACTTCTTCAGTGACATCTGAGAAGGTGCATTTGCTATACAGATGGAAACTAACCCCTTCAGAATGAGACATGAAGGTCTTGAGAGGTGATTATAACCTCTCAGAGCTGGAAGCAACATAAAAGATTGATCCTAGCTCTTCAGTTTGTCCTCTCTACACCGTATCCTCATATCTTTTTGCCTGGAATATGATGCCAAGTTGTAGTTTAAGCTCTGTTTTCTGAGGCAGGGGCAGGAACTGAGAAAGAAATGCAGTGGCTTCCTTTTGATCTTTCTGCTTCTGGACATTTCTCCCTGAACATTTCACTGTTATTTCAAACCCTATGTTTCTACAATGAACTCATCACACAGATTTCCCTGTCTCATTGAATTGTGTCACATGGTGGGGTTACCTGCCAGCCAAGCATTCATTTGTGACAGTGTAGCCATCTGTGTGTGATAGTGTTCGAGCAATCATTTGGGTAAATAATTGCTTTCATCTATTTCAATGATTATATACTTATTTTTAAAAATAAACAGAAAATGTAGATATGAAAGTGTTGATATCAGTGACAAGAAGCATAGACTTAGATTGACTTTAATTGCCATGATGAAAGTGGCCAATCTTTGTCTTTTGTTAGATGCTCATTGAACGTAAACCGAACAGTTAATGATGAAATAAAAGTGTATGCAAATGTGGGAGATGTATTGCTGATGATGGTGCCATGAGGATGAGCATTAAGTATAGACTGGTGATTTTTGTATTTTGCGCTCTGGGCACGGAACACTCCTTCAATAGGAAACTTTTGCACATTAGACTTGATTACATTTTTTTAAGATTTCAGTACATGCAAAGATACAAAGCTGTTTGCATAGGCTGATGAGCTGCTTTGGGAATTTGATTTAACACTATATATCCAAACCCTGGTATTCTTTTAAAGATTTACTCAATTCCCTGAGATGCAGCAAGATATAATGGGGAAAAAAAAAGGTGTTGGATCCAAACTATGAAGAATATCTAACATTTTTCAAGTGTTTGCTATATGTCTGGCTCTGAGTGAAATGCTTTAATGGATTATGTTAATTTTACAAAAATTTTGTGTCAATTCTACTTTACAGCGATTTGGAGACAGAGTGTTCGTATTCAAGCTTTGCTTACATAATTAGGCAATTAATTTTGACCGCTCTTTGCCTCACTTGGTTTTTCATATGAAAATGAGGTTAATAATAGTACTCATGTCATGGGTTGTTTTGAATATCAGGTGAGAAAATACATGTAAGGAGTTTTGACAATACCTGCCTGGCATAGATAAAATTCTCAATAAATCCTATTAATGCCACTGTTTAACCTCAGGCAAGTTACTGTCTCTCTCAGCTCATTTTTCCTCATGTGGGAAATGGAGTTAATAATATATATCTCAAAGTTATTGTGAAGATCTAATGGGATTAGTTACTTAAAGTATTTTGTGGAGGGCTTGGCACCTAGGAGCTGTTTAATCCAACATTGTATTCCAAATCCTTTGTCTTGCTTTGTGTTTATTTAGTGAATCTTTATTGCACAGGTACTTGAAAGTTATTGTGAAGATCTAATGGGATTAGTTACTTAAAGTATTTTGTGGAGGGCTTGGCACATAGGAGCTGTTTAATCCAACATTGTATTCCAAATCCTTTGTCTTGCTTTGTGTTTATTTAGTGAATCTTTATTGCACAGGTACTTCGTATATGCTGGGCATATAGTAGTCAAGAGGAGAGACCAGGTCCCTGTCCTCAGGAGTTTGCATTACACTGCGAGTGTGGGGGGTATAGGGTGGCAAAACAGAAATAAATAAATGACAATCATTTGGGATTGTGATAAAAGCTCTGAAGGATATAGTAGTGAGCCACTGTGATGGCATGTGGCTTAACTATCTGAGTCTCGGGGGTTGGCGGCAGAGGTTGTGGAGGTTGCAGAGATAGAGAAGGCTCAAGGGAAGATATGGAGGGTGAGAGGAGTCAGCTCTTGGAATAACAACGGCAAGAACACTTGAGGCTGAGAGGCCAGAGGAAAGAGTTTAGGGGGTTGAGGAGTAAGCTGAAGGTCAGTGTGGCTGACTGACAGAGTTGTGAGACCAGATCGTTTAGGGCCTTTTGGCTGTGGTAAGAAGTTTGGATTTTATTACAAAGTGCAGTGGGAAGCTATTGAAAAGTTTTGAGCAGGTGAGTTAAAAATCAACTATATTTTGAGTGGGAATCTTAAGTGTTTTCTAACCTTGGGGCTGGTGTCTTATTTCTGTATCTGGTGACAATATGCAAGATCCTACCATGGTCTTTGAGGAAAGATGCCCTGCTAATCATTAAAACTCAAATTCTTTTCAATTATTCATCTTCCTTGTTTATCCCACATGGTATCAAGGAAGGGAGGAAACACGTTTTTAGAATGCCTACTGTGTGTAAGACCCCTTTGGCTTTCAGGCACACTTTATACTGTTATTCACACAACCTTGATTAGCCAGTGAGGAATCAGGCTCCAAGGTATTAAGTGATTTACCTAAACTTTAATATCTACTGCTAGAGTCAGGATTTGCATACAGGTGTGTTTTTTCCCCTCCCCCCCAGCCCATGTGCTTTGCTTCCTGTGTCAGGTTGCTCTGTCAGTCTGATGACAGAGGTATGTAAAACTGTAAACTTAATCAGATTAAAGGTGTTTTCTCATCATCTCTATGGACCGTCTTAGGGTTTGCGTGAGAATGTATGTCATTGCTTTACAGTGAACTATTCATCTTATTCATTTGAACATTTTCAGGATGGTTCTTCTAATAGTGTGGTGATTACTTTGTTTTTGTTATTGTGTCCATCTAGGACTGGAATGTAGAGATATTCTCCATGTTCACTTTGGGCTACAGTGACTTAGTTAATAATAGAGAAATTTACTATTTCCCTGTAAAATTCCTTTATTCATTAGGTCTTCAGCTTTCATTAGTACTAAGCGTAGAAATTAACTAAACTATACCTGTTTCATTCTATGTGAATTTAATAATTTAGTTTTCATGGAAAATAACAAATGAGGTTGACACTTTGTAGCAATCAAGAAAAATGTCATTAAACTTGTAATCAGTCTACATAATTTTTTTCAATAGTGAGTTTTTATTTTGGTGTAAAATTTCCCAGGAGTCTAATTGGGAAAATTATAATGGTTATATTTCTACTTAAAAATGGAAGAAGTAAGTTTTTAAATGGTCTAAAGTTAATTGAATCTATCTGGTTGAATTATAATGACCCCTTTTCCGTATTGCTCTTTCTGTAAAGCATTGGTAAAAATGGCTAGCAAGGAAATCTTATCATTTGAAAAGTTTCCCTTTGTTTCTGTTCACTTTATGATACCTTTTAATGAATGACTTCTGTGGTTGTAGTGATTTGGGTGTCAGAAAGCTGTTTCACCTGTTTCTAAAAAATGTATTAGAATCTGAATAAGATTTTTTTTTTTTTTTTTTTTTTTGTTTTTTGTCTTTTTCTGTGTCCGGCAACGGATCGCAACCCTCAGTGTTGCCCCCGTACCGGACCGGGGACCGGTAACGGGACCGCAACCCTCGGTGCCACTCCCGCGCCTCGCTCAGCCAGTGAGCGGGAACCGGTCTGTATGTGGGATCCGAACCTTCGGGCGGGAGCGCCGCAGCGCTTCCCAAGCGGCGCACTATCCAGTGCGCCACCGGGCCGGCCCCTGAATAAGATTTTTATACTTTGGTAACTTTATTAAAATTATAAATGCATTTTCTCATTGAGAAATTAGGAAATAGGTATGAGCAAAATTAAAAATCACCCATAGTTCTTATTTTCCAGGCTTTTCTATGTGTGTGCATATCTACTAGGGAGTCAGACTACTTGGTTTGGAATTACTGCTCTGCCCTGTTTACTGTGTGACGTTGGGGAAGTTATCTAACTTTTCTGTGCCTCTGTTTCTTCATCTGTAAAATGTGTACCTATCTCAGGGTTATTGTGGAGGTTGAATGAGATAATACATATAAAGTGCTTAGAGTATTGCCTGGTGCCTACTGAGATCCACATACATGCGGTTTAGAAACCTTATTATGGAAAATTTCAAACATATGTAAAAATATAAAGATTAGTATTATGAATTCCAATGTACCCATCTATTATCAACATTTAGACATTTTTGTTTTATCTATCATTTCCTTCCCCACCCCAAATGGAATATTTTATAGAAAATTCCAAATGTCATATTATCACACTATAAATACTTTACTTTGTACCATATTAATACTTGCTAAAAATTAAGTAAATTATTTCAGAGAACCAGTACCTAAAATTTGAATTATTTTTGAGGGGAGGAAATACAAGTAAAATACCTATAACATACATTTTGTGATGTTTTACTAAATTTTAGTTAACTGAATGATGTGTGAAGTAAAACTGTGAATATGGAGATTTTGCTCTTCAGTTTAGACGTTTATACATCTTTAAAATCTTTAAAGTAAGATCTTTAAAATGATTGGGCATCAGTATTTTTGTAAATGTATTATAAAGATTATTTTGTATGAATGTAAAATCTTTATTTAAAAAAAGTCTTGTACTGAGCAATTTGAATAATTACTCTTTTGGTGCAGCAAAAGTATTAAAAAAAAGTTGTAATCTTGGAAAAAATGAAAAAAGGGCTAACTTTAAAGACTTCTTTGAAGACAGATTGAATACTGTAAAAATTCTAGAGAGAAATAAATCCCAGGATTTAAAAAAAAATCACTATTTTTCATCTATGTCCTTTTATACATTTAACATATAAATACACATATATGGCACTTTTAAAAAGATTATTCAAGAATAATTGGAGAAAACATTGTAACAAATTAGGCATTATTAAAATTGGTGGTTTTATTTCTTAGTTTAGTGCGTTATTCTCCTGGACAGCAGTCAGTTCTAACTTGGAATTTCCTGCCTTTGATCTTATTATAGACTCATTTCAAAATCTGTAAGTAGCATGTGATATTAGCTAAGAAAGAACTAAATTGTAAAGGCAGGAATTTGATTGCAATTTGATGTACTTTTAGTAAATTGCAACCAGTGAGACCATTAGAACTCATAGGTACCTAAACTTGCTCATTACTTGAATTATAGGTCTTCAAATTCCTGGGATATTGTGCAGTGATGTGGAATGTGCTGGTCATGCCTCATGTTACTGATGTTCCAATGGAAAGAATGCTGAGTTGAACTCGTTTTGATGATTTCTTTTTTTTTTTTTTTTGGCAATTGCTTAAACCTTTCTTTGTTTCTCCTATGGAAAAAAATGACAGAAGAGAGATGTCAAGTCCATTATATTAGCTAAGGAAGTACTGTACTAGCTATTGCAACAAGGAGAGCCTAAAATGTGGTGGTTCACTCAAGTTAGAAGTTTATTTTTTTCACATAGTAGTTGGAGTTCCAGGTATGTAGCCCTGCACCAAGCTGTCATTTAGGGATTCAGGTTTCTTCCATCTTGTTTCTTCAACAGTGTCTTAGGAACATTGTCTTTACATGCATGATTAAATCTGAGTTGTTGCCAAGACCTAGTTGTGGTTGAGAAGAAAGAGTGGAGGAAGCAGGCTTCAGCCTGGAAATGGCAGCATCAGTTCTGCTCAAACTCCACTGGAGAGAACTTGATCACGTGGTCATACCTAGCCGTACTTGAGGCCAGGAAGTGTAATGAGGCTGGTCAGGTTACATTTTGTTAATATAGAAGAAGAGGAGAACAGATATTGGAGGACAGGTAGCAGTCTCTTACATCTTGTAATTTCTGCTTTCTCTGATTATAATATTGACCATGTGGCTCTGTCACACCACTTGATTACCCCTACTTCAGCCTGATTTTGAAATTACTGGCTAACATAAAAGTGTTTTCTACTGTCAGTTTAAGTATGACTTAGTGGTCTCTTTGAGAATATGATTAAAAATCACTGTTTTCTTGCACTTGCTCTTTAATGTTAAAAACTTTCTGTTGAGATTTCCCTATGATCTTTCCATTTTTGTGAATTGTATAGTTAGGAGGGTTGTAATTGTTTTGTCCTGTTTACTTGGGTGGGCCGGTAGCAGTTGAATTTTGAAGCTTTTGAGGCAAGAGCTGAGGCTAAGCTTGTGTTTGTAGCAGGTGTCAGGATTTAACAGAGGGTGATGAAACAGATCCAGGCTGCCAGATCCTAGAGAGGATATACAGAAATACTTATAACCAGGAAGCAGTAGGGGAGAAGCCAATCAAGTGGAAGAATAAGGAAGATACAAACATTGGACGATAGAGCAAGGTGGGTGTTTGAAAAGTATAGACAGAATTTTTTCTCTTTTTTTTAGGGGCAGGGCCAATCAACTGGGAGAGTCTGGAATATACCCCTGAGCCATGTCTTGATAAATTCATAAATTAGCTCACATTTATTGATGGTGCCCATTGGCTTTTCTAAAAGCCATCTGAAACAAAACAAAACAACAAACTAATAAAAAATAAAAAAATTATCAAAACATGTGTTTAAAACCCTCAGGCTGATTGTTTCAGAGCCTAATTTGTGGGAAGAAGAAACTAAGCAAATGTGATCACTGATAATTGCAGTAGTTGAAAAAATGTTAGAAAAAAAGTCCTAGATTTTGTGTCTCTGAAACGTATAGTCCCATTACTGTGAGTGGAGTACGATATATATTTTTATCAGTTTACTGATAACATTGCTTATGTAAACTAGCTTTAAGAATGTACTCTATATAGTGTTGACTTCACCCAGCTTGCTGCTCTTGAGCCTTTCCTGTATAGAAATTTGGTAGTTAAGAGTGCTCAAAATCAAACATCTCTCTCTGTGACCATTGCACCTCCGCCCACCCACCTCCAGCTTCTTTGTATAATCAGTTACTCTCTCTGCTGGGTTTCCCTAGTACTTATGAATATAATTAGATTTTCTCTTGATTTTTAGATTGTGCCCTTCATTTGAGGTTTGACATTAAGTACTTCTGTGTGGTATATGGTAGTGTGTTTTCGTATCCTAGAGAAACTATTGAGAGAGAAAGTTGAAAACTCAAAGTGTTTTATCTATCAGCTACTCTTTTATTACTTCTAGAGTGTAACTGATAGCTTTATTTTCTTGGAAGTATTCTTATGGGGCTGAAACACTTTGGCAGTTATAATATGATAATTGCTTACGTTAAACAAATGCTTTGATTTACTGTGAACTTAAAAGATCTCATTAAAAATTCTCTTTCTGATTTATATTTAGACAGACAATAAAGGCGTAATGACAGGTTGTAGATAAATCTTTTAAAATCAAACACTCATTTTTGTAGCATGTGGTTTAGGGGTCGTATTGTGACCAGTTTCCTTTTAGTAAGAATGCCATGATAAGAAGTAATATATAAATTGTTTTTCTTTAATGTATAAAATGCCCAAAGGAAGTTGAGAGTAAAAATAAAGTAGGACAAATGCTGCACTGCCAATACTAAAGCAAGCATGTGTACTCTTTTTTGAAATTCCTTGAGAGAATATGATGTTTTTATACCTTGAAAGGCCAAATGTTTGTGATTAACCTTGAAATATAAGTCTTCAGCAGATGACTTCAACCACTTTTATACCTTGAAAGGCCAAATGTTTGTGATTAACCTTGAAATATAAGTCTTCAGCAGATGAAAGACACTTGCAATTTGTAGCCCAAGGATAGCAAATCAAGGATATCAAATCATATGGCAGCTTGGGTAGTGGTTTTGAGAATGCTTAATAGCTATTTGTTAGGAAAGATAAAGTTACTATAGATTTTAAAAAAAATATTCATTCTCTAAAGTGTGACACTGAAATTAGGGCTGTCTTTTGTAAGCTTAGATATGTGTCATCTATACTTAGGTAATTTTATAAAACCTGCATTCTTTTACAACATTGGCCTACCTCCTGGAGACAAGGTCATCTTTTTAGACAGCTCAGCTTCTTCACTGCTATAATAAGCTATTAGTCTAACCAGCTGCTCATTTGGTTCCCAAAACCATTTTAGGATTCCAGCATTCTGGGCCTGGATCAGAGTATAGCCCCACATTTTCTTCTATATAGTTCTATCACTGTTGACGTTTGTGTACATCTGTTCTGTGACACATTGATAACCATCTGCTTCTCTGGATACTCTAAAGTCTATCTTCTGTTGAGTTAGATTAGATCATCAGAAAACTCTGTACTTGGACCCCATTAGCAGAGTCTGTTTTGCTGAATTACATGATATATTATACCCATGGCTTTATCCTCCAGGGTTTGTTTACAAAAGAAGTAATATAAAATTTCTTTTTGCTTATGGTATTGAGAGTATTGCCTATTGTACCACTCTGTATTCCATATATAAAGCCCACTGTGAGAAATTTCCTTCAGAGTTTAAAGGCATGAAAAAATTTGTTTTCTTTGGTAAAGAGTACTTTTCCATCTTTTAGATAATAAAAGCACTTTAATTTTATTTATGTATTTACCCTAGATGCTTGGAAGCACATGGCTGAATTTGAATGTTAATTGTAGCAATTATGCCAAGAAATTTTATAAATTTATTTAAAAAATAGTTACTATATAAACCAGGAGTTAGCAAACTATGGCCCACCTGCCTCCTGTTTTTGTAAATTAAGTTTTTTTGGAACACAGTCACGGTTGTGTGTTTATGTATTGTCCATGGCTGCTTTCATGCTACAATGGCAGACTTGAGTAGTTGTTACTGTCTGGTCCTTTACAGAAAAAGATTTCCAATTATGATGTAAATAGTCACATGATGGTATGGGTCAGACCAAATGCAGTAATTTTGAAGGAATATAAAGCAAGGTAATTACTGTTGATGTGGCTAGTTGGGAATGGCTTAACAGCGAAGATGTGCTATTAAAAGAATTTATTCTTTAAATAGTGGGAGAATATAGAGAAGGACATGTTATGTGGGAGAGAAGAGTATAAATAAAATCCCTTAGGGATGAACAGATTTTGAGCATGTGGGACCATTTTGAAAACTATTTTAGCTAGAATGGAATTACAGCAGTGAAAATGAAGGTGAATGGGTAAGACTGTTGATAGAGGTCTTAAAAGCTAGGCATCAGAATTTGCATTTAATCTGATAGGCAATTGAAACCCTCTATGAATTCTTCACAGGGAAATGATGTGATGCAAATAGCATTTCAGGACAGTTGATTTGACAGCAATGTATGGGATGAACTCAAGCGTGGAGAGCCCCAAGACTAAGCAGTTACTGGAGTAAGCCTGGCATGAGGAACTAAGATGATGAATGTACAAATGGAGAGAAAAAGTAGACTCTGAGATGCTATAAAGAATGAAACTGACTTTGTGACTGACTGGATTTAGAGGATGGTGGTGAAGGACATTGTGAGAGGAGAACTGGTGAGAAAAGATGAACTGAAATGAGAATACTTTTTATGAGAGGAAATATGTTTTCTTTTTGACATTCCCAGTTTCTGGTATTTTAGAGACTCATAACCCAGTATGGAGGTGCTTGGAGATCTGGACTAGATGATGGCTGATAGGTGTGGGAGAGTTTTTATGAAGGGAAAAGAGCACCAGGCAGAGAGGCTTGGGAGTGCCTTCAGGGAGGAAGATAGAACTCAGAAGCAGAAGGACAGAAGAATAGGAGAAGTCTGAAGAGCAGTGTTTCCTAACGTGTATTCCAGGAAAGTCTGGTTGTATAGTCTGTTCACAGGTACTTCCATGGCAGCATGACCAGATAAATTTGGTAAACTCTGGGTTAAGCAAAGTTAAATAGACTTCCTACTTTAGACCCTCTCAGGTTCTTTAGTAATATGCACTGTTATTTGTATCTCCAAATAAGATCTCTCTCTGCGCCTTTAGATTCATGTATCGTACTTTCTACTTGACATCTCCACTTGGATATCTATTAGGCATCTAAAATTTAACTGTCCAAAATGGAATTCCTGGTTTTCCCCACAAAACTCATTTCCCCTCTCAGTTGATGGCAACAATGTCTTTTCCTTTTAGTAAAAAATGCCATAGTAAGAAGTAATATAGAAATTGTTTTATTTAATGTGTAAAATGCCCAAAAGAATTGAGATTAAAAATAAAGTTTCTCAGATTAAAAACGTTGGAGTCATCCTTGACTCTTGCCTTTCTCCTGTACTCTCATCCTATCCATTAGCAATCACATTGGCTCTACCTTCAAATATGTTTGGAATCTGACCACTTCTTACTTCAAACGATTCTATTAAAATCTTATCACGTTCAGCAATAGCTTCCCATTTCACTCAGAATAAATGCATCAGTCCTGCTAGTGGCCTCTAAGGCCTTTTATGATGTGGCTTCTCGTTGACTCCCTGATTTACCAGTTCTTTTCCTCCTTCACTGTGCTTTATGTTCATCTCCTTGTTCTTCCTAAGACAAGTCTTAAGCACTTTATTAGCTTAGGGCTTTTGCACCATGTCCTGTGCCTGTGATACTCTTCCTCTAGATGTCTGTATGGCTAACTAACTACCTTTCCTCCTTTAAGTCTTTGTTCAAATGGCAACCTCTGTAGACGAGACCAACCCTGACCACCATATTTAAAGTAGAAAATGTACTGTTCCCTCATTTGTCATCCTGTTTACTCTGCTTTACTTTCTTTTTCCATAGCACTTATCACCTTATGTATATATTTTGATAGTTTTTTAATTGAAAATAGTTTATTATTTCTATTTGTGATGTACAGAATTGAATATCAGTGCATGTGAACAATATGTGGTGATCAAATCAGGATAATTAGTATACTCATGCTTACAAAATGTAATCCATCCTTGTGAACCTTGACTGATTTCTCACTAACCCCTTTCCCCCTTCCCCTTTCCCACCTCTAATAACCACAGTTTTGTTCTCTTTTTTTTTTTGAAAGTTCAATGTATTATATTTTATGTCATTATTTCTTATTTATTATCTGTCTCTTCATACTAGACTGTAAGCTCCATGAGTGTAGGGATTTTTGTCTACTTTGCTTACTGATGTAGCCCAAGCACTTAGAACAGTGCCTGACACATAAAATTTGTTAAATGAATGAATAAATGTTCAAGTTGGGAATACATGTCCACACAGAATCTTTGTTTTCTCTCCTGGAGATCTCTTTTTCTTGGGTTTCCTAGGGATATACTTTGGGAAATTCTGTTGTAATGTATTATGAAATTCAAGGGAGAAGGAAATTCTAAGCAAGGAGTGATTGACACATTTGGGAAGTTGAAGAAATTTTGACCTGCTTAAGCTAATGAGTAGATTTAGATTGGGAAATAGTTTGTAATTTTAGAACAAGTTGTTTCAGTCCTACGGAATGTCAAATTCAATGGAGTAAAGTTGGACATAGATGTTGAAGAAAAAAGCCAGGATACATTATCCTATCCATTCACAGAGTTTAGCTTTGGAAGAAAGGGAGAAAAGTAGGTAGAAAGATGTACAGGTTCAATGCAACATGCTTTGTTTTTTTGAGATCAAGAGAATTTGGTTTTACTGCTTGTTATTTTTATAAGGTAATCTAGGGTACTATATTGACATATGTTTTATGTTTTAATTATATTGTAATAAATAGGTGACCTAAAACACCTTTTTTCAAAGTAGTGTAATTTGGTGGGTTCACTGTTGCATGGAAGTTAAATAAATTAGGATCCTTAGGAAATCCTCTTATTGGTTCCTCCACTATACCACTTACCCTCCTTCATCCTTTTTGCATGCTTTTCTTTTTTTGAAGATCCCAGTAGGAATGAGAGGTGTGATGTAAATATTGAAAGTTGGCGCTAATTGCTTTCTTGTTCCTCTTTTAGGAGACAAGCAGTCTGTTTTGATGTGTGTGTTTCTAGGTCATTTCTAAACTTCCTGAAAAAAGTTCACCTTGGTTTCACACTTGTCACTAGCAGTTGGATTAGTGCTTAACTGAAGGCTAATACCGACTGAGGCATAGTTTAAACAGTTTTATGACAGTTTGACTCTTTCTCCCTTACAGGTTTTGATCCATAAAAGAATTAATTTGTTTCAAATGTGTGGTTGAACATTTGGATATATTTTAGCTTCTGTGGTGTTAATTCACCTGTTTCAGGATTAACTGTCATGGGAAAAATCAAGAGCTGTTTGGCATTTTTAGTTTACTTATCAATCATGACATTCGAGTGCTGAAGTGGTTAACAATGAAGGTTATGCCAGGAATTACTCTGCAGAACCCTTTTCCTTATTTCCTTTGTTGTTTTTGGAATGAATTACAATCATATTATCTGAGGAATAATTGGTTTGAACTCCAACTCAAACCAATTGGAAGACTAACAAATATTCTTTTCTTTTGGTTACAGAAGCTGCATACATACATGTAAGAGAAGCAAAAATGTCAGATGATATCAGGAAAAGGTTTGAATTTCCAAATTCTCTTATCCAATCACAGGTAATTTAGTTTATTTATTTTTGCTTTATGGTAACAAATAAACATTTTTGGTGGATTATTAATTGAACTTTATATTTTTAACATTAAATATTTTATTCTCCTACATATAGAAATTTATATTATTTTATTAAACAACTTTTATATGAGTTAATTTGAAAATATATATTTGACATAGGAAAGCAAATATTTGAAATCGACCAACTGCAGTTTCTATGTTTTTTCATATTTTTCTTCCTAGAGATAATAAAACCTTGATTAACTAGTAGGTCACTGAATATGGTTTTTTTTTTCTTATAATCAATTATTGGGAATAGAGGTTAATGTTTATATCCACAGAGTATGAGGGATTAATATTGAAAAAGATATATTCTATCTCTGTATAACTATTAAGGATAATAGACTTTTATAATGACATTCAATAAGTAAAATATCCTGGATTAAAAAATTTAATCTGTTTACCAAGGGAGGAGATTGTGATGACTTATTTTAGAGAGCTTTTCACTAACGAAAACAAATAGTTAAAACAAAGACGGTTTTCTGATTAGCCTTTAGCTAACTATAAGCATTCTGGTTAATCAAGGTACCATAATAGCTTATTGTTTTTTTCTTATGAGAAAAAAGCTAAGAGACCAGCAGAAGGCAGCCTGAAGATTTAACAACGTACAGTGGCCTGGATACTTTCAACAGTTAACTTCGGAGATGCCTGCTGTGGGAATTGACTTAGCTGGGTAGTGGGGAACCCTTCCATGAGGAGTAGAAAACTCCTTATGCAAGATTCCCTTCTACCTGACTGGGTTAGAGTCATATCGTACTCTGTGCACCACAGGTTCTTACCATGAAGAAGAAGACAAAGGCTTGGAGGATACGGTCCACAATTTTTATTTTTCTGTGCCTGGTGGCCCTTTATTAGCATAGATAATTAACAAATATCTATATGTGTTACCATTAAGTGAAAAGTGTATATGTATTGTTTAATGTAGGATGTCTGTTTAAATTCTGTTATGGAAAACTAAAAGTAGCAGTGTAGGCTGATTTATCCTTGGTTTTGTATTTTGAAATCAATTTAGGCTATCTCTGATTTGTTAGAAGATGAATTGAAAAGTAAATTAGAAAAATTGAACCTGGTGGGGAGTGGGGTGATGTATAGAATTAAGCTTATTTTCTTTTACTCCTTTTTCTAAATAAGAACTGTAGCTTTTTTTTTTTTTGGCCCCTGTTGTGTTTCATATTGGTTTTATTAGGTTCTTGTGATTGTGCTCTATCTTCTGTGAATACTTCTTATTGTTCTTTTGTAACCACTACTCAGTGTTAGCACCATATTTCATTGATTCACACACATTTTTTTTTTTGCCTTTTTGTCTTTTTTCGTGACCGGTAACGGGATCGCAACCCTCGGTGTCGCGCCCGTACTGCGACCGGCAACAGGATCGCAACCCTCGGTGTCGCGCCCGCACCACGCTCAACAGTGAGCGGACCGGTCTCTATAAGGGATCCGAACCCTCAGCGGGAGCACCGCCGCACTCCCAAGCGCCGCACTCTACCGAGTGCGCCACTGGGCCGGCCCACATTTTAACATCTTTGAAACTGGATTACATCTAGTAATTGATGGCAGCAATAAGTATAGTTGGTATTGCCCGCACATTTGTGAGGTTGGCCATGGTTTTCCAAATGAGTCTAAAAGAGCTCTTTTGTTAATATAAAATCAAAATGTTAAATTATAAGAAGCTTTGTATATCGTAGATTAATTGGCAGCCTTTTTTCTTTCTTAGTGGTACATAAAATAATGGTGCATCTTGCAATTGATGGCCAGTTACAGTCAATGAAATATGGTATGTTTTGTAAAGTAGGAACCCAAACTATTCACTGGGCCTCAGTTCTTGTTACTATCCCTTTTACCAGGAGGTACGAGAAAGCAAATTGAACTAAACTTGATATTCATGTAAATGAGTGACTTGTATTGTAAAATTGACACCATCAAGTACTGAGGTCTTAAATCGGTTCCAATGTGTGAAACACACACACACACAAATGAGTAAGGAGTTGATGCTGTATTATTTGAGCTTTTCTGGGAACTTTGCAAGACTGACCACTACTCACAGTTTTATCATACATTGGTCCTAAGTGCAAGATGGACAGTCATTGCAGTAGGGAAGTTTTTCCCAGTCTGTACACAGAATGGCTGTGATTGTTGCTAGCCTGTTGGCTGTTAAGACAGGATGGCTGTGATTGTTGCTAGCCTGTTGGCTGTGTGCTGGGTACTGCTGAAGAAATAGCAGAGTGAAGTTGGGGTGGTAGGAAGTAATGATATTTGTGTATTTATGCAATCAAAACTCCTATTAAGAGTGTTGAATTGGGGGCCGGCCTGGTGGCGCACTGCGCTAGTGCGCCGCTTGGGAAGCACGGCGGCGCTCCTGCCGAGGGTTCGGATCCCACATACAGACCGGTTCCCGCTCACTGGCTGAGCGAGGCGCGGGGGCAACGCCGAGGGTTGCGATCCCGTTGCCGGTCCCGGTCCGGTACGGGGGCGACACTGAGGGTTGCGATCCGTTGCCGGACACGGAAAAAAAAAAAAAGAGTGTTGAATTTAATTTTGGGCTTTTTGACTAATGCAGGATATGGGAAAATTTTAGAGACTTATGAGACCAAAAGCTTATTAAAGGGCTGAAACTTATGAGAAAAATTTAAAGAAGTTAAAATCATAGGACTAAGAAGAGGGAGAATGGTGGTGGAGGGAAGACTTACTGGTTCAGATCTGTATGGGCTATAGTCATAAAGGTGGGGATGAGTTTTCTTCATCTTCATTAAGGGTATGATGAAGCATGAGTTTCATTTAGAAGCAAAGTGATTCTAAAAACTGGGGTTTCTCATTTATCTCATGGTTTAATGGATTAAGCAATATCAAAGTGACTATTTGAACTGAAAATTTGGCAATTTTCTTAACACCTATGAACTATAATTTGCTTATTGGTAACCTGGGATAAAAATGCCTACCTTGAGAGTTGTTCCAAAGATTGAAAATTATGTACGTGGAGTGCCTAATTTAGTACCTTCTATATAGCACACACTCAATGAATGGGAATTTTGCTTACTACCAGTTGACTGGCATACTCATATCAACTAGTTATTGATATTAGTTACCTTCATAGACACTGTTTAGAAAGAACTTCTTAGGGAATGAGTTCATTAATTTTGTTTGCCTTTTAGGCTGTGGGCCATCTTATTGCTGCAGTCCTAAAGGAAAATGGTTTTTCAGAAAAGATCCACCAATCTACAAACCAGGTCTGTGTTTAACTTTGAGATTTAATTCTATCCAGACATTGCTGCCAGCTGGATCACATATGCCCTTGTCTTCTTTCTCTCACAGTTTGGGTCACTATAGAAATGATTTTGAACTGTGAGAACTTCATTGCTTTTTTTTTTTTTTTTGCTTTGTCATGTTTTTATTATATAGCATTCTTTTAAATTTTAAAATTTATTACAACAGACTCTAAAACTGAGGCATAAAGGGACTCAAGGGAAGTAATTGTTATGACTATTAATGAAAAATAACATGGGTAAAATGAGGCAAGTCATGCTTTAAAGAAGTTTGATAGGGTTACCTTGGAAATATTTTTGGTTAATAGAGAAAATGAATGTAATGGCTCTCTTTGGGTGGAGGAAATTTCTCATGCCTCAGGTCAGCTCCAGATGTGAGTTCTAAGTTGGAAAGGTCATGCATTGCACTTGGAGCTGGAGGAAAAATTCCATCCCATGCACAGGGCAGGTAAGTGCTCAGATTTGAAGCAATGCCAGTTTACTGAGATATAATGCTTGGGTTTTTGTTGATCAGCATTGTGTATTTTGACATGCTGGTTGGGAAGCTGCTTAACAGAGGTGCTCTAAGGTGCACTTTATAGAGAACATAGATGATGGAAATAAGATTTTCTTTTTACAATAGAAATAAGTTGATTTCCTTTTTCCAACATTCTTTTTGATTAGTTCTTCCAAGTTACATTTCTTTACAGCTTCTGCTGACACATTCAAGTAAGTGTAGGGGTATACTTCACTAATTGGCATTTATCTGGTGTTTGTATATAGTCATATAAGTTAGGTTTTCTGAGAACCCTGATCCTAATCCTGCCTATAATCACATTATGTACTTGGAGAGGATCTAGTGGTTTTACTTAAACTGTCAGGATTTATTGAATGTCAAATCCCTGTGACTAAATGTTTTCCTCTTCTACTAATAAATGAATGCTTACTTTCATGAGGACACTATTACTTGAGGCAACAGTTTGTTTATTCATTTATTTTGTTTTCCTGGCTTGGTAATGGAGTAATGACATTTAGAGCCCTTTGGTATTGTCCATACAGGTGAATACAATTTCCTTCTGAACAAAAGGAGAAATGGAATATAAATATTTCCTTTCTGCAATGACTGACTGTTAACTGTATTGTTCTTTGACTAGTGGGATCCTAAGATTGAAAAGACTCTCAGCCAGCTACAGAGGGAAAGTGGCCAAAATATGATGTTGATTTCTATTCCTTTAGTTATTCTTTAGGAGCTGAAGATCTTAATTTTTTCCCCCAAATTATGTATTTCCCTAATAATTTATGTCAGGAGGAAGAAAAAATAGCTTCATTATATATATATTTTTAATTAAAAAACCAAAACTGCGTGTAAATCTAAATGGACTTAACCCACAATATATTCAAATATAGGTGTATTGTTAACAGTGAAGCCTTTTTGGGGTTGTGGGTTCCTGAGAAAGTTATAAAAGCCCTGCTTTTATAGGGTTTTCAGAATAAGAATTTATATTTTCTTATGTGCCCTTCTGGGGCCCCCCCCCCCCTTTTAAAATCAAAGAAGAAAGCTAGCCTACTGTGAATGAATTGCACATTGATAAATGGCTGAGGTATGTGTGGGGGTTTGCTGCTCATCAGAAGTATCTTTAAAACACTGGTTTAATTTCAGACTCCAGCTTTGAATTTGCTGTGGGAGAAGTGTTGTAGTGACAACTTAGTGGTTCGAACAGCCTGCTGTGAGGGTCTGGTGGCACTTGTTGCTCAGGATCATGCAGAGTTCAGCTATGTTCTCAATGGGATACTCAACCTGATTCCATCAACCAGGTAATCTTTCCCCCTGTATGATCAGTTAACAGTTAAAGATTTTTGGAAAAAAAATTCACTAAGTCCTTTTTTAGGGTCAACATTCACCCTACTTGCCAATTGTTTTTCTTTCCCTTAAAATGTCATGCAGATATTTTATATGTGGTAAGATCATGCTATTTTAACCTTACAGTTTTGGAATTTGTGGTCATTTGCTGTACTTAAATTTTGGGGCTCTACTTAAATTTATCATTTCTCTTTTTATGAAGAAAATAGTTAAGTAGTTTATAATTCACAATTGTATGCAAATTCCTGACTTATTTTAAGAAAGAATATTGCCCATAAACTGCTTCTTCACAGTTGGTACAGTTTATACACTGTTATTCCTCAGCCTTTGGCATTAGTATGTGTATTAGAACATAATAGCACTATTTTCTTTAAAAGTATTTTGTCATTTAGGGATGTCTTCCTCCTGATTATTCCCAGTTAACATTCACAGGCTGGGGGTAATGGAGTCACAATGGATAAAAGGGACTGACTCCATTCTGAGACGGTCAAATAGGACCATATTTGAAACAGTGATCCTGTCTTGTAAAACACTCCCTGAAAAGGAGATGCCACTCTTTGTTTCAAGAAATGGCCTTGATCTATAAGCCTTCATTTTTGCCTACTTTAAATCATTTGGGCTTCTGTCCCCTTCCCCCAACTCTCACCAAGCCTCCTTCCTCACTCTCCGTGGGATTACTTGTTGCCCTGATGTTTTTTACTCACCTTTAAGATAGTATCATCAGAGCTGAGTGCTTAGTCTTTTTCTCTGACTTCAGTAGAGATAGAATACAGCTGTAATGATCAATCTGTAGAAGATGCCTTCCTGGGCTTGAAGTCTGTTAGGCTAAATAGCCTCTAGCCTTTTAATCTTTCTTCATAAGTCTTATTCTGTTCCCTTAGATCATCTCTTTGTGTCTCCTTGGAACCGTGGTTTTTCTTTTTATTTTGCTTTCTATAGTTATAAGTCCAAACTCTTAAGCATGATATATAAACCCTTCCCAAACTAGCTCCAGCCTTTGGTTCAAGCTGTGTTTCCTCCCATGAATCCTCTTCTCTAGAAATACACAACTGTTCACTCGTCCTGAGCCTTTGCATGTGCTCTGCCTCTGCATGGCATGCTCCTTTCCTGTCACCCCCCTCCTGCCCCCTCTGTTTTATGTCATCTTCATCAGCTTTCCAGGCTCAGCTCAGATGTCTCCTTTCTGGCTCAGATGTTTCCCTCTTCTCAGCGGGGCTATTTGCTCTCTCATTTTGTGTGTGTGTGTGTGTGTCTATCGACCTTGATCATGGGCTAAAAACTTACTCATTTTTTCTCTCTCAGTTTCTACACACACACACACACAC
>NW_007739409.1:0-13899 GCF_000696425.1 Galeopterus variegatus | reverse complement strand
CGGTACGGGGGCGACACTGAGGGTTGCGATCCGTTGCCGGACACGGAAAAAAAAAAAAAGAGTGTTGAATTTAATTTTGGGCTTTTTGACTAATGCAGGATATGGGAAAATTTTAGAGACTTATGAGACCAAAAGCTTATTAAAGGGCTGAAACTTATGAGAAAAATTTAAAGAAGTTAAAATCATAGGACTAAGAAGAGGGAGAATGGTGGTGGAGGGAAGACTTACTGGTTCAGATCTGTATGGGCTATAGTCATAAAGGTGGGGATGAGTTTTCTTCATCTTCATTAAGGGTATGATGAAGCATGAGTTTCATTTAGAAGCAAAGTGATTCTAAAAACTGGGGTTTCTCATTTATCTCATGGTTTAATGGATTAAGCAATATCAAAGTGACTATTTGAACTGAAAATTTGGCAATTTTCTTAACACCTATGAACTATAATTTGCTTATTGGTAACCTGGGATAAAAATGCCTACCTTGAGAGTTGTTCCAAAGATTGAAAATTATGTACGTGGAGTGCCTAATTTAGTACCTTCTATATAGCACACACTCAATGAATGGGAATTTTGCTTACTACCAGTTGACTGGCATACTCATATCAACTAGTTATTGATATTAGTTACCTTCATAGACACTGTTTAGAAAGAACTTCTTAGGGAATGAGTTCATTAATTTTGTTTGCCTTTTAGGCTGTGGGCCATCTTATTGCTGCAGTCCTAAAGGAAAATGGTTTTTCAGAAAAGATCCACCAATCTACAAACCAGGTCTGTGTTTAACTTTGAGATTTAATTCTATCCAGACATTGCTGCCAGCTGGATCACATATGCCCTTGTCTTCTTTCTCTCACAGTTTGGGTCACTATAGAAATGATTTTGAACTGTGAGAACTTCATTGCTTTTTTTTTTTTTTTTGCTTTGTCATGTTTTTATTATATAGCATTCTTTTAAATTTTAAAATTTATTACAACAGACTCTAAAACTGAGGCATAAAGGGACTCAAGGGAAGTAATTGTTATGACTATTAATGAAAAATAACATGGGTAAAATGAGGCAAGTCATGCTTTAAAGAAGTTTGATAGGGTTACCTTGGAAATATTTTTGGTTAATAGAGAAAATGAATGTAATGGCTCTCTTTGGGTGGAGGAAATTTCTCATGCCTCAGGTCAGCTCCAGATGTGAGTTCTAAGTTGGAAAGGTCATGCATTGCACTTGGAGCTGGAGGAAAAATTCCATCCCATGCACAGGGCAGGTAAGTGCTCAGATTTGAAGCAATGCCAGTTTACTGAGATATAATGCTTGGGTTTTTGTTGATCAGCATTGTGTATTTTGACATGCTGGTTGGGAAGCTGCTTAACAGAGGTGCTCTAAGGTGCACTTTATAGAGAACATAGATGATGGAAATAAGATTTTCTTTTTACAATAGAAATAAGTTGATTTCCTTTTTCCAACATTCTTTTTGATTAGTTCTTCCAAGTTACATTTCTTTACAGCTTCTGCTGACACATTCAAGTAAGTGTAGGGGTATACTTCACTAATTGGCATTTATCTGGTGTTTGTATATAGTCATATAAGTTAGGTTTTCTGAGAACCCTGATCCTAATCCTGCCTATAATCACATTATGTACTTGGAGAGGATCTAGTGGTTTTACTTAAACTGTCAGGATTTATTGAATGTCAAATCCCTGTGACTAAATGTTTTCCTCTTCTACTAATAAATGAATGCTTACTTTCATGAGGACACTATTACTTGAGGCAACAGTTTGTTTATTCATTTATTTTGTTTTCCTGGCTTGGTAATGGAGTAATGACATTTAGAGCCCTTTGGTATTGTCCATACAGGTGAATACAATTTCCTTCTGAACAAAAGGAGAAATGGAATATAAATATTTCCTTTCTGCAATGACTGACTGTTAACTGTATTGTTCTTTGACTAGTGGGATCCTAAGATTGAAAAGACTCTCAGCCAGCTACAGAGGGAAAGTGGCCAAAATATGATGTTGATTTCTATTCCTTTAGTTATTCTTTAGGAGCTGAAGATCTTAATTTTTTCCCCCAAATTATGTATTTCCCTAATAATTTATGTCAGGAGGAAGAAAAAATAGCTTCATTATATATATATTTTTAATTAAAAAACCAAAACTGCGTGTAAATCTAAATGGACTTAACCCACAATATATTCAAATATAGGTGTATTGTTAACAGTGAAGCCTTTTTGGGGTTGTGGGTTCCTGAGAAAGTTATAAAAGCCCTGCTTTTATAGGGTTTTCAGAATAAGAATTTATATTTATTTATGTGCCCTTCTGGTGCCCCCCCCCCCTTTTAAAATCAAAGAAGAAAGCTAGCCTACTGTGAATGAATTGCACATTGATAAATGGCTGAGGTATGTGTGGGGGTTTGCTGCTCATCAGAAGTATCTTTAAAACACTGGTTTAATTTCAGACTCCAGCTTTGAATTTGCTGTGGGAGAAGTGTTGTAGTGACAACTTAGTGGTTCGAACAGCCTGCTGTGAGGGTCTGGTGGCACTTGTTGCTCAGGATCATGCAGAGTTCAGCTATGTTCTCAATGGGATACTCAACCTGATTCCATCAACCAGGTAATCTTTCCCCCTGTATGATCAGTTAACAGTTAAAGATTTTTGGAAAAAAAATTCACTAAGTCCTTTTTTAGGGTCAACATTCACCCTACTTGCCAATTGTTTTTCTTTCCCTTAAAATGTCATGCAGATATTTTATATGTGGTAAGATCATGCTATTTTAACCTTACAGTTTTGGAATTTGTGGTCATTTGCTGTACTTAAATTTTGGGGCTCTACTTAAATTTATCATTTCTCTTTTTATGAAGAAAATAGTTAAGTAGTTTATAATTCACAATTGTATGCAAATTCCTGACTTATTTTAAGAAAGAATATTGCCCATAAACTGCTTCTTCACAGTTGGTACAGTTTATACACTGTTATTCCTCAGCCTTTGGCATTAGTATGTGTATTAGAACATAATAGCACTATTTTCTTTAAAAGTATTTTGTCATTTAGGGATGTCTTCCTCCTGATTATTCCCAGTTAACATTCACAGGCTGGGGGTAATGGAGTCACAATGGATAAAAGGGACTGACTCCATTCTGAGACGGTCAAATAGGACCATATTTGAAACAGTGATCCTGTCTTGTAAAACACTCCCTGAAAAGGAGATGCCACTCTTTGTTTCAAGAAATGGCCTTGATCTATAAGCCTTCATTTTTGCCTACTTTAAATCATTTGGGCTTCTGTCCCCTTCCCCCAACTCTCACCAAGCCTCCTTCCTCACTCTCCGTGGGATTACTTGTTGCCCTGATGTTTTTTACTCACCTTTAAGATAGTATCATCAGAGCTGAGTGCTTAGTCTTTTTCTCTGACTTCAGTAGAGATAGAATACAGCTGTAATGATCAATCTGTAGAAGATGCCTTCCTGGGCTTGAAGTCTGTTAGGCTAAATAGCCTCTAGCCTTTTAATCTTTCTTCATAAGTCTTATTCTGTTCCCTTAGATCATCTCTTTGTGTCTCCTTGGAACCGTGGTTTTTCTTTTTATTTTGCTTTCTATAGTTATAAGTCCAAACTCTTAAGCATGATATATAAACCCTTCCCAAACTAGCTCCAGCCTTTGGTTCAAGCTGTGTTTCCTCCCATGAATCCTCTTCTCTAGAAATACACAACTGTTCACTCGTCCTGAGCCTTTGCATGTGCTCTGCCTCTGCATGGCATGCTCCTTTCCTGTCACCCCCCTCCTGCCCCCTCTGTTTTATGTCATCTTCATCAGCTTTCCAGGCTCAGCTCAGATGTCTCCTTTCTGGCTCAGATGTTTCCCTCTTCTCAGCGGGGCTATTTGCTCTCTCATTTTGTGTGTGTGTGTGTGTGTCTATCGACCTTGATCATGGGCTAAAAACTTACTCATTTTTTCTCTCTCAGTTTCTACACACACACACACACACCCACAAAGAGAAGGATACTATTGTATATCCTTTGAAAAAGTAGTTTTGAGGAGGATTTTTTAAAAGTTAAGATTTTTTACGTGTCTTTCTCCACACTTATTGGCTGATCTTAAGCAAGCCACCTAGATTTTGCTTTACCCTTTTAGTTTTCAAATGCCTTAGGACCTACAAACATAAAACCTACTTGCATTGTGTAGTATTACTATTTATATTCAAAAGTTAGAGTATCAGCAGTTAAGGGGGCCAGAGTAGTTTCTTCTGTGTATTTAAGGGGGGTAATTAGAGCAGGCTAGATTATACCTTTAATTCTAGAAGATCATCTTAGAAAATTATGCTGTGTGGGATATCACTTACACATAGTATAAATCCATCATCATTATTGTAAATTGCAAAGTATAAACTTTGCTGATAGTGAATTAGCCTTTCATCTGTGTATATTATAATTGTCAATAACCTTAATTTTTTTTTAAAATTTAAAAATGTATTTTTTCAATGGTCAGTTGTTGGGAAAATAGAATAATTTAATCAGGTCCCCTCACCTGCCTGTCCTGTTGCTGGTGGTGTGGTTCATTCTTTGTGGATAGGTTGTGTGTAGGTGAGTTAGTGAGCAGGTGCAGTGCCGTGAATTTGGCTGGTGTCTGCCTCAGGCGTCTGCACTGTGGGGCCATGCTCTCTGACCTATGGCTTCCAAGGACATGTTTGCCAGCTACCTAGCTCATAGACCTGCATGTGAGGGGTCTGGTGATGTGAAGGGTTCGTGACCCAGTCTGTGAATGGGCTTGAGGGGTCTGTGAGCTTCAGACCCAGACCTAGCTTGACAATTGGTGTCACGAACAGGATTATGGGCAGGTAAAAGAGTGTGAGAGCGGTACATTCACATTGGGTATATGAAGTGATGTCTTTTTCCTATTCCTGTATCTGTTTTTTTCCACAGAGGCAAAATTGTTTCTAGGTCTTATTATCTTTTTAAAGATATTCTGTGCACATATAACCAAATTTATATGTGTATATATATTTTTATATATATATATTTTTTACTTTTTTTAAAAACAGAAATAGTAGACTACTATACATAGTATTCTTTACTTTGCATTTTTCAGTGAGAAAATATATCTTGGAGCTCATTCCACAAAAATACATAAAGAGCTTTCTCATTTTATTCTATGTGGGATCCGAACCCTCTGCAGGAGCGCCGCCGCATCTCAAGCGGCGCACTGTAGCAGTGCGCCACCATGCACATATAACCAAATTTATATGTGTATATATATTTTTATATATATATATTTTTTACTTTTTTAAAAAACAGAAATAGTAGACTACTATACATAGTATTCTTTACTTTGCATTTTTCAGTGAGAAAATATATCTTGGAGCTCATTCCACAAAAATACATAAAGAGCTTTCTCATTTTATTCTATGTGGGATCCGAACCCTCTGCGGGAGCGCCGCCGCATCTCAAGCGGCGCACTGTAGCAGTGCGCCACCAGGCCGGCCCCTCATTTTATTCTAGCTGTGTTATATTCCATTGTATGGATGAACCATAATTTACCAATTCCCTATTGTTTCCAATCTTTTGCAATAACAGACTGTGCTTCAGTGAGCAATCTTATACATACGGTGACCATTAGTTTTCAAGGTTCTTTGGAAATATGGCCAACATATGGAAGAAAGCCTTGAATTTTACAGTAAGCAAATAGAGGAATTTAACAACGGAAGGATACTGGAAAGTCTCTTTAAAAGTTTCTTATCTGTGAATGTTCATGTTGTCTAAACTGTTAGCCACAGGGAGATGTAGACAGAGTAGACCCTGAAGCTAACCAATTTGACTTTTGGATCAGTTTGATCATTAAATATATTATTGTAAGTGCTAAGTTTATTGTTGCCAGTAAAGGTAATAATTATTCACAGGGAGATGTAGACAGAGTAGACCCTGAAGCTAACCAATTTGACTTTTGGATCAGTTTGGTCATTAAATATATTATTGTAAGTGCTAAGTTTATTGTTGCCAGTAAAGGTAATAATTATTTGCATGTCAGAAAACAGAATTTTCTTCATTTGCTTTATTTCAAGTAGCAGAGCTTTGTGGTTTGAAATGATTACAAAGACTATATTTTGCACTGTTAATGCTTTTTTAAAAAAGCAAAATGAGAATTAAATTTAAGAAACAAGCTAATTGAAAACAGGAGATGCAAACAATCTCCTCCTTCTGATGCTGCTCAGGGAATCTTCTCAGACAGAAAATCATCTCTGTCTTTGGGATCTAAAAGCAGGAATAACTTTGGCTAAGATGCTTTGGGTCTTCAGTTTCCAGTATTTAAGTTTATCTTTGTCTTTGGATTTCTCTTCTTAAAATAGAGGTTTGTTGAAATACAGAGGCACTTAGGAACAGAGCCACACTGTGATTGCTTATCTTTGATTTAGAAAAATAATTCTAAAACTTTATCTTTCTATCTTGTCTACCTTCTAGACTAACATTCTTCAGGAACTGAGAAAGGGGCTTGGGAGGGCGGGAAGAAAAAGCTAATAGTGAGAAGCAGCCTTCTGTAGAATAGATATTTAGAGAATGTAGCTTGTGGCGCTCTCTCAGCATTGCAGCAGATTTTGAAAGTTTCACAGAGAGGTGGAAGGAAAAGTAGGTGAGGCCATCTCGTCCAGCTTTATAACCTGCTCTTTGGCCCTTTGCAGGCCTAGTCCATAAATTTCCCTTGGAACATGTATGGAAGCCCTCCTGCCACCTGAAACCCAGCCCACAGTTTGAGGAACATTGGTTTAGAGCCTGCTACATTGTATAGTCTAATTTTGAAGAAGACTTGACATTTGCAGTGTTCTGGTTGTCTAAACTTCAGGGAGTGGCTGGGAAAGTGTCTGGCTCTGCTTGAGACTGTTCTCTTCAAAGGAATAGTTTGGTGTTCTCGGTTCAAAGCTGAGGCAACATGAAACAATTGTAAACTTGTTTTTATAGCTTCTGTAAACAAAGAAATGGATTTAAGAGCTCTAAAATGTTCTTCTAATCAGTAAGGAAATTAAAAAAAAAAAAAAAAAAGATTCCCTAGGGAGAGTGAAGGAAAGAAGGGGACCACAAAGGAAACACAGTAAGGAAATCATTATAACCAGTTGAATGTGAATTTTGAAATTAAAACTGAAATTACAGTGAATGATGTATAGTAGCATACAGTTTTCTTATACTTTAAGGAATAGCTTGTTTTGAGTTTAGATTGTTTTTGGTTTTGTTTGTTTTTGTTTTTACATTGACTTTATCCTGAGATAAAGATTCCCAAAGCAAGGAGTTTCCCATTTTTCTTTCCTTAGATTTTTTTCCCCTTCACTGTATTACCTTCTAGAACATTTATGCAGTCATTGTTACAGTTGCTTAGTAACGGGATTGTGAATGAAAATCTTACTCTCACGTGGAATCAGGTATTCAGTTTTCAATACTGAGGTGTTATGACAGCCTGTAATTTCAGCTCAGCTGCTTCCCTCACACCCCCTTCTTTTAAAAATGTGTTTGGTAGGAAGATTATGCTCTAGATAAACTAGGTTAGCACTTGATTTGCGTGCCTTTTTGTGCTTCCAAACAGGGAAGGGACCTGCAATTGATGTATTTTGGGAATATAAAGTTTATTAAAGTGTGGAAAATTAAAGTTGTTTCTGAGATTACTAAAGTCTACTTTTTAATGAAATCTTGCATAGGATATTAAAAATCCCTAGAGTAGGTTTTGATGAAAGCCTTTGGATTCAGTGAGTCTTTGATCCTGGATTGATGAAGTTCTAATGGTTAAAAGTGACTCTGAGAACTATTTGGAGTTAAGATTTAGGATAATTTACTGAGAAAATTCTTGTTTCTCAGGGTCTTTTTATTTATGACCCTGTTCTTAGGGAAACTTAACTGCTTTGTTATCATGTAGGAAATGACTAGCAACCAAAGAGAAACTGTATTCATATCTTGTTGTATTATTGAAGCTTTTCTGTACTATTTTAGCTTCTTTCTCTTTATTTTATTTGGCAGGAGAACAACCAAGGAAGGATGACTTTTTAATGTTTCCTCCAAGGTATAAGGAAGACAGCACACTTTAATTTTCAGCTAGAGTGTCACAGTATTACTTCATGAATTTGAGATGGTTTCAGTATTCATATCTATATTGATATCATTGCTCATTTAACTCTTATTGGGGAGTTACAGAATTACTAGACCATGTATTTCCCCACTTTGTTTCTTAAATATTCTTTTTAAGCCTATTAGTTTGTTTCTAGATGTTCTCCTTTATTTTTTTCCCAGTCCCTTTTCTTTCTCTCAAATCCCAGAAATACTCCCATCTTGAAGCTCATAACGAGAAAAGTGATTCTAGCCACTTTTCTCATCTGGAACGTTCTGCCCGATTTTTAAGTTCCACTGTTAGAGTCATGTGTTTATGCTAAGATGTTTCTAGGTGATTTAAGAACAGTGGCTTCTAGACAAATTATTTTTATAATGGAAAAGTGTTTCAGGAGAAATTAGGCTGTTTTCTGGTACTTAGGAGACAAATGAGTGTCCAGAATTTTCTCAAGTAAAAGCTCAATAGCATTACATCTTTTAGATTTTTTTTAAGAAGCATTATTTTTGTCATTCATTGGTGTCCCAAAACTGTTTTTTTTTTTTCTCTTTCCTCCTGTCTCTGTTTGTCTCTTTTCTCATATAATTTTATAATGAATTTAGACAATGATTATTAACCCATTGCTTATCATTCTCTTATTTGCTGCTGACTTACTGTGCTTAAGGCTGTGACCAATTGTCCTTTTCAGGGATCTGAAATCCTTTTTTTTTTTTTTTTTAATTTATTGAAATGTAATTGATTGTACTTATCTGTGGGGTACAGCCTTGAATATCCATACCTGTGTGCAATATGTGATGCTAACATTGCTCAGTGTAATCATTTATATTCAGCATTACTCAATGTACTATTTTTTTGACCTTTTACCAGTTTGTCACTTCCTAGTTGAAAAGGGACTTGGCCATGTTTGTACCATTTTTTTTCCCATGTTGCCCAGGGATGCCCCTAAAATAGAGGCATGTCATTCTTTTCAACCCAAACCCTTTTTATTCTATCTCTGGTCCAATATGGGTACTTCTTTGTACCTCATATTTTGTATATTTTGAAAGCAAAGAACCAAGCATTATTTGTAGTCCTTTAGAAAGGAGACCAGGCATACATGAGCAGTGTATAGTGTTATAATCAAATAAAGCCCAAATAAAAGAAACCTGATCCGTGCTATTTATATGCACTATAGTAATCATGCCATATATACCTTGTGAGAAGCAATTTATGTAGTTGGTTTGAATTAGTATAGTTTGTACAACTTGACCAAAATTTTTTCTCTTTTTGTTTTATATATTTTTTGGGAATCTTCAACATCATTATTGACCCCCGTTCTTTCTCATTATAAGATCTGGGTCTTGGTTCTTATACTCAGTGAAAATTGAGGTTCCTTTTTGCATTGTATCTTGTTACTTACTATGCTTGTTGCTCAGTCCTGAAGTTTCCTTTGCTCTTCCTTAAAGAGTAAATTTGGCTTTTCCTGGCACCCACCTAAGGAAGGACCTGTTTCAGCTGATCTTTATTGAACCTGCTTTTGGCAGCAGGTTCCTGATTGTGTTTGAATCCTTTGGGCTACCAGTTACTGAAATCCACTTGAACTAGTTTGAGCCTAAAAGGGTGATTTTCATTTTCTTGATAAAGGGGTGTTCGTAGGACCCAACAAGAAGGATGCACCTGGCTGCAGAAACAAATTGGATACAGGCTGTGAGTTTCATTCTTCTCTCTTGCTGTAGACTAACTTTTTCTTTTTCCTAGTTTACAAGGTACCACCTGCTACTGTTAACATCTCAAATGTGTGAGACAGCCACACTGAGACTGGAGTTTCTTGGCCTCAATTACAGATTTCCAAAGGAAGGATCCAGAGCCTGATTAATCAGCTCTTCCAGGGGCTGTGTATTAGTTTTCTAGGGTGGCCGTAACAAATTACCATAAACGTCGTGGCTTAAAACAACAGAAATTTATTCTTTTACAATTCTGGATGCCAGAAGTCTACAATCAAGATGTCAACAGGATTTGTTCCTTCTGAAGGCTCTGTGGGAGAATCGGTTCTATGCTTCCCTACTGGCTTCTGGTGGCTGCTGGCAGTCCTTGACATTCCTTGGCTTGTGCCCATATAACCTCATCTCTGCCTCTGTATTCTCATGGGCACCTTCTCGGTGTGTCTTTGTGTCTCAGATATCCCTGTCGTTTCTCTTATAAGGATACCAACTATTGGATTTAAGACCTGTCTAGGACAATGTCATCCTATAGAGGCTTAACTTAATTATATCTGCAAAGATTCTATTTCCAAATAAGTTCACATTTACAGGTACTGGGGGTTAGAACTTAAATGTCTTTTTTAGGGACGCAATTTAACCCTCTACTGATTGTGTCTTCATTGTATGAACATATGTGTGCTGGGATCCCTTATACAGTAACTGTATGAGTGGAGAAGGAGTGATAATTCCCCAGACAGAGAGGGGACTGGGGTGCTATTCCTGAGGAGCTCTCTGCACTGAACCTGGGATTGAACTTTGGGGAGAGTTATGATCTTGGAAATAGGTATCTGTTAGGCGGTTCATTTTTAGCTTTGAAACACAATTGTGTTTAAGTATAAGTGACTGACACTAGATTCCTGCTCTACAGGAATAGAAGGAGGAGAAACTGAGTGGATGAAGAGTTAGTGTCGAAGATAACATAATTGTTTTACTGTGATGGCAGGATACTGTTGTGTTTTCCCTCTTCCTCCTCTGTAATATATTTTTTTAAACTGTAGATTATTTCTCCAAACAGCAATAATAATAGAAAAAACCACTGCCTTGGTTGCTAGGGGAAGGGTAGTTAAAGAAGAAAACTAGCCTTTCTAGAATGTAAGCTGTGTGCCTCTCCTTGTGCGTTAGAGCTTTACCTACAGTTCTTCACTTAATTCTCAGAACAAGCTTGGGGTGGAGAGAGGCACATAATGTCTGATTATTTTTATTTTTGGTCATGTTAGCAGCTGTTGAGGGTCAATGACTAGATCCATTAATTCATTAGGGATTTCAGAATGGTGATATTCTAATTCTATTATTATTTTTCTTCATTTATTACCTGAAATACTGCCATAAAGAGAACCTTCCTCATATGTACTATTTATCTAGTAGTACAATTTGTATAGGAAATGCAGGTTATATACATAATTCTTTCCTTTATTTACTAAATTCCAAAATGAAGAGTTGTTATTTTTTAGCATTTTTTCAGTGGTAAGTAGTTAGATTTTATTTTATTAAAAATTGTAATGAGCTCATGGATATAAACATACTTGGTGTCTTTTAGTCCTCTTCCCTCTTTCTTTTTTTTAATCCCTTCTTTGAGACTTTATTATTTTCCTTCTGTTAGTCACAGGAACCATCTACTATTCCTAAGACTCTCTTAGGAGTTAATTAGCAGCATGGTGAATTTAGCTATATGGCAGGCAGTCTTCAGCTGAGCAGTCAAATATCTATATGCCATCTGAATATCTTTTACTTTTCTTATGCTATCAGGAATTTTAAGTTGGTTCAATATTGTAAGTACAAGGATTAAGAGGTGTTAAATGAAAAAAAAAAAAAAATAACCAAACAAACCAAAAAACAAAACTCCAACAGAAGCATCTGCTTCCCTTCCCAAGCAAGGGTTGTTTCATCGCTTGATAATATAGGACTATTATGTTAATTTTATCTTCCCGGTATTTGCAATTCTCTCATTTCTTAAATGTGTGATTCCTGAAATGAAAGTCCTTTTACAACCACAACCAGTGATACCCTTTGTATTAGTTTATTTAGTAAAAAACTAAAACGAATTTTGATATTAAAGAGACCAGATATTCTAATTTTAATGTGCATATGTAAAATCATGTAATTATAGAACTAGCAATTGCTTTATAGGTCACCTCTGGAGCCGAACAACACAGTACTTCAGTTATATCCATCCATCCACCCATCCATCTATTAATTAAACATATTTATTGAGTATATTATCTTCTGTGTTCCTGTGCTAGGTGCTGTGATATCATGGTGAGAAGAGCAGACATAGTCATTGCCCTCATGGTACTTTTGGTTTAGAGAGAGATTGCCATAATCACATAATTCTACAATTCTATAATGAACTACATTCAGACAAAGTATACTGTGCTGGGAGTGCCTTACCATGAAGGTGTGACTTAGTCACGATGGTCAGGAAAGGCTTTCCTGAGGTAATGAGACTGAGAAATGAGTAGAAGTTATCTAGGCAAATAAGAAAGGGTAGAACTTTCTGGTTACAGGAAATAGCATGTGCCAAGTCCCTGTTGTAGAAGAGAAGATGGCCACTAGGAAAGCATGAAAGAGTGCTAAGAGCAGGGGAGAGTGGTTTGAGATGAGATTGGGAAAGTAGGTAGGGGTCAGACAGTGCAGGCCATGATGGGTAATCTTGAGGATTTGGGTCTTCATCCTGGGTGCAGAGGGAATCTCTTGTAGTGTTTTATCTAGTGGGTTCCAGTGGTTCCAAAGGCCACTCTGGCTGTAGTATGCACATAAAATTTAAAGTGCTGGGTTTGGGGTAGGAAGGTAGAGAGGATTCAGGGAGATTAGCTTAAGTGGCTGTTGCTGTAGTTCAGATGAGAGATGGTGGTTGCTTGCAGTAGAGATGGAGGGAATAGATGGATTTGTGAGATATTTAGGGGGTGAGGTATTTGAATGCGGTTGGATATGTAGATGACTGAAAGGGATATGTGAAAGGTGACTCTGATTTCTGGCTTGCTCTACAGGTAGACAGGGAGCAGCATTAGAAGACCAAGTGTGTGAGGAGAGCATGAGTTCAATTTTGGACCTGTTGAATATGAGGCACAATTCACATGCCCAAGTGGAAATATCTGCTAGGCAGCTGGATATGCCTTTTTTTGTTAATGATATCCCTGAACACATTATACTATGAATAAGTTAGGCGTAATATTTAATCAACTCTTTTTTTGCCTTGATTAAAGTCTTTACTTTGATTTGTTAATTAAGTCTTCTGTATATCTGTGTACCTCTAACTCATACAGCCTGCTTCTAAAGGCTAATTTCAGTTCTTGAAAATGTTCCTCAGAAACCTACTTTTTCAAATTAAACAACATGTTTGTGTCTGTGCTAAACTGGCTGAAGACAGGTCTGAAATAAAAGACACTATGGTTATTTCATTCTTTATTTAAATTTCTGTTCATATTATCTATCCAGGATATCACATTTAATCTTCTATTCATGTTTAGAAAGTCCTTCCTCACCTTGAAATTATAAATATTCCCCCCCCTTTTTAATAAGAGATAAAAGTTGCACATGTATTTTTGAAAACTTAAACAGTGGCACTTGCAGGTAATGAAAGTAAGTGGTATAACTTCTTTTTGTTATCTTCTTATTCTTTTCTTTTCTTTTTTTTTAAATTCACTTTTTTAATTGGGCCCTGGTAAGAAGTTGGAAATGGGACAACTGGAAAGGCTCAGGGCTAGTGGGGGGTCTCAGAGGTTCTTCCAAGTTCTTCGTCTTCCTCTAGGGTACAGAGAAAGTTAGGGTAGTCTGATATCAGATCTGGTACATGGAAGAGGGACCAGTGCACTCCAGTGAAATTGGAATCCCATTTGTAGACTTATACAAAAGCATTTATAGGTGTATGCACATCAAGTGCTTTAAAACTGGATATTCCATTCATATGTTTATTGTTCTAAAACTTGCTTTTTTTCACTAAATATGTGATGGACGTCTTTCCATGTCACATCCATAAATCTGTTTGCATCCTAACTAGATGTGTCATATTTTAGCTATTTCCCTATTGAAAAACATGTATTTTTTTCTCTTCCCATTTTTTAAAAATTTATTTTATTTATTGAATCAAAATTGATTATATATATT
>NW_007739408.1:25361-36705 GCF_000696425.1 Galeopterus variegatus | reverse complement strand
TCTGCCTTCATAATATACCCTGAATCCTTCTACTTTTGTCTCAGTGACCAATATCATCTCTTCCCCTGGACCTCTGCAACAGCCAAGAGTTGCAGAACTGTCACTCGTTTTGACCTGTAGGTAGGACTCAAGGACTGTGGTCCGATTGGAATTCCTCCACCGTTGTGTGCTTTAACGATGGATGTGTAGGGGGCTCATTATAGTCAGTCCTTCCCTTCACAATCTCAAAAAGCTGTCCTGGAAGAGTTATCTTTTTTTTTTTTTTTGGTAGCTGGCTGGAATTGGGATCCAAACCCTTGACCTTGGTGTTATCATCACCACGCTCCCCCAAGTGAGAGAAGAGTTATCTAGGTGTCCACTGCCTACAACTAGTCTGTGAGATGAGGTCATTGTCAAGTTCACCTACCCCTCCTGCCCGGCCTCACGTTTCTCCAGTTCTGAACGATGATGGGGCCTTGTGAACTCAAACCGGGATTCTCGGTCGGAGCATAGGTTCCTGTGCTTGGTCAGAACATACCTTCCCATAGCTGGGCAAGGAAAGTAGAGTTTAAACTAGAAACAAGACAAGAGCCAGATTGTGAAGGACCTCGTAGGCCACTCAAAGGAACTTGGCCATTTACCCTTCAAGCAATGAAAGTCACAGAAAGTTTCTAAAAAGGGGAAATTGGGCTGGCCAGTTAGCTCAGTTGGTTAGAGCATAGCCCAATAACACCAAAGTGAAGGGTTCGGATCCCTGTACCCACCAGCCACCAAAAAAATAAAAATAAAAAGGGGAAATCACATAATGAGATGGATAGTTTCTGGTGCAGTGCATAAAAAATGGTGAAAAGATACTAAGTAAAAAATGAGAATCACGGGGAATAGCATGGATATTAGCACCTAAGGATTGTTATAAGGCCCAAACCTATGGTTATTAGCTGGAGTTCAGCATACCTTTTCTGTGTTTGCAGGTGATATAAGAATTCTGGAGTAGTGAGAAAACTCTATTGTGAGCTCTGAGCTCCATGTAAACATTTCAGAAAGGCCCTTACCTTCTGTTACTAAGCATAAACTGTCAGTGATCAATGGATTTATAAAAGTAGTTAGTTGATGAGAAGGCAAATTAAAAGCCTATATTTCAGTTTGGGGGGGCACTAATTTTTTTTTTTTTTTGAGTGAAAAGTTTTATGTTGCATAATCAGATAGAGTTTATTTAGAGTAGAAGCTAAGATAGTATTTAGGAGCTCTGAGATATATAGTGAGGAAAGTGGATCACATGATATTTTTGGATAATAATAGTAGCTCTAAAATGACCATATAGGGTTGGCTGGTTAGCTCAATTGGTTAGAGCACAGTGTTGTAACACCAACATCAAACGTTCTGATTCCCATACCAGCCGGCTGCCAAAAATATAAAATAACCATATTGAAAACTTGAAACATGGTGAGCAATTTTTGAACATGATAGAATTCAACATGATAAGGGTTCAATAAATTAGGATAATTGCTTTGAAGTATGGGTAAAAATAATTAAACACGTCACCCACACTAGAATAAATTTTACATGAATGAAGGACTTAAATATTTTTAAAATAAAATAGAAAATAAGATTGATTATTTATCCAGTCACTTTAGGAGGGAGAAGCTCAGACCTAATAGAAGGAACTGCAAAAGAAAAATAGGTTTGACTATGTAAAAACTTAATCAAAATTAAAAAGCAAGCACCAAATATTTTCAATAATTTCAATAATGAGTCATTAATGTTTGATGTAAAAATGTACAAATGTACACATCTATAAGAAATCATGGGCCGGCCCAGTGGCGCACTGCTACAGTGCGCCGCTNTTAAGAGTCATCTTTAATGTATTCCCCACATCCAATCACCCCACATGACTTGCCTGCTCTGCCTTCATAATATACCCTGAATCCTTCTACTTTTGTCTCAGTGACCAATATCATCTCTTCCCCTGGACCTCTGCAACAGCCAAGAGTTGCAGAACTGTCACTCGTTTTGACCTGTAGGTAGGACTCAAGGACTGTGGTCCGATTGGAATTCCTCCACCGTTGTGTGCTTTAACGATGGATGTGTAGGGGGCTCATTATAGTCAGTCCTTCCCTTCACAATCTCAAAAAGCTGTCCTGGAAGAGTTATCTTTTTTTTTTTTTTTGGTAGCTGGCTGGAATTGGGATCCAAACCCTTGACCTTGGTGTTATCATCACCACGCTCCCCCAAGTGAGAGAAGAGTTATCTAGGTGTCCACTGCCTACAACTAGTCTGTGAGATGAGGTCATTGTCAAGTTCACCTACCCCTCCTGCCCGGCCTCACGTTTCTCCAGTTCTGAACGATGATGGGGCCTTGTGAACTCAAACCGGGATTCTCGGTCGGAGCATAGGTTCCTGTGCTTGGTCAGAACATACCTTCCCATAGCTGGGCAAGGAAAGTAGAGTTTAAACTAGAAACAAGACAAGAGCCAGATTGTGAAGGACCTCGTAGGCCACTCAAAGGAACTTGGCCATTTACCCTTCAAGCAATGAAAGTCACAGAAAGTTTCTAAAAAGGGGAAATTGGGCTGGCCAGTTAGCTCAGTTGGTTAGAGCATAGCCCAATAACACCAAAGTGAAGGGTTCGGATCCCTGTACCCACCAGCCACCAAAAAAATAAAAATTCGGATCCCACATACAGACCGGTTCCCGCTCACTGGCTGAGCGAGGCGCGGGGGCAACACCGAGGGTTGCGATCCCGTTGCCGGTCCCCGGTCCGGTACGGGGGCAACACTGAGGGTTGCGATCCGTTGCCGGACATGGAAAAAGACAAAAAGACAAAAAAAATAAAAAATTAAAAAAAAAAATAAGAAGAGGGGCTGGCCAGTTAGTTCATTTGGGTAGAGTGTGGTGTTGTAACACCAAGGGTTCAAATCCCCATATGGGCCAGCAGCCAAAATTAATTAATTAATTAACCTAATGAAATAGAAAGGATTTAAACAGATATACAAAAAAACATTTTTAATACATAGCTCGGAATAAAAGTTCATATCCTGCAATGTTCTAACTCCAAATAAAATGTCAGCACTAGTATGTTGCACAGTCACTATGAGTCACAGATTCAAGTGAGAAACACCCCTCGATTACCAAGTAGGTCCCTTCCCTGAAGGACCTCGTAGGCCACTCAAAGGAACTTGGCCATTTACCCTTCAAGCAATGAAAGTCACAGAAAGTTTCTAAAAAGGGGAAATTGGGCTGGCCAGTTAGCTCAGTTGGTTAGAGCATAGCCCAATAACACCAAAGTGAAGGGTTCGGATCCCTGTACCCACCAGCCACCAAAAAAATAAAAATAAAAAGGGGAAATCACATAATGAGATGGATAGTTTCTGGTGCAGTGCATAAAAAATGGTGAAAAGATACTAAGTAAAAAATGAGAATCACGGGGAATAGCATGGATATTAGCACCTAAGGATTATTATAAGGCCCAAACCTATGGTTATTAGCTGGAGTTCAGCATACCTTTTCTGTGTTTGCAGGTGATATAAGAATTCTGGAGTAGTGAGAAAACTCTATTGTGAGCTCTGAGCTCCATGTAAACATTTCAGAAAGGCCCTTACCTTCTGTTACTAAGCATAAACTGTCAGTGATCAATGGATTTATAAAAGTAGTTAGTTGATGAGAAGGCAAATTAAAAGCCTATATTTCAGTTTGGGGGGGCACTAATTTTTTTTTTTTTTTGAGTGAAAAGTTTTATGTTGCATAATCAGATAGAGTTTATTTAGAGTAGAAGCTAAGATAGTATTTAGGAGCTCTGAGATATATAGTGAGGAAAGTGGATCACATGATATTTTTGGATAATAATAGTAGCTCTAAAATGACCATATAGGGTTGGCTGGTTAGCTCAATTGGTTAGAGCACAGTGTTGTAACACCAACATCAAACGTTCTGATTCCCATACCAGCCGGCTGCCAAAAATATAAAATAACCATATTGAAAACTTGAAACATGGTGAGCAATTTTTGAACATGATAGAATTCAACATGATAAGGGTTCAATAAATTAGGATAATTGCTTTGAAGTATGGGTAAAAATAATTAAACACGTCACCCACACTAGAATAAATTTTACATGAATGAAGGACTTAAATATTTTTAAAATAAAATAGAAAATAAGATTGATTATTTATCCAGTCACTTTAGGAGGGAGAAGCTCAGACCTAATAGAAGGAACTGCAAAAGAAAAATAGGTTTGACTATGTAAAAACTTAATCAAAATTAAAAAGCAAGCACCAAATATTTTCAATAATTTCAATAATGAGTCATTAATGTTTGATGTAAAAATAGACACGAAAAAAGACAAAAAGGAAAAAAAAAAAGAAAAGAAATCACAACTATCACAAAGAAAAAGATGAAGACCACAATTTACAAAAGAGTAAATTCAACTAGTAAACACATATGGTAAAATAACCTCAGTAATCAAAGAAATGGAAATTGAAACAATGAGCTGTCTCTATTTTCAAGACAATAGATTAGAAAATAGATGAAGGGTTAAATGAATAATATTATAACTCATCTAATAAATTGACTACTATGCAAAAAACAAAGTGATGATTAGGAAGACTGTAATTGAATATGCAAAGATGATAATTAGTAATAATGGGTATTTTTGTCACCTATTATGTTTCAGACTGTATGGCAAGTGCTTCACATACATTATCATTTAATCACACATAATCATTTTCAGATGGTGATTCTGAGGTTCTGAGATATTCAAATGTACCCAAATTGGACAGCTAATGCACCTGGAACTACAATCCAGGTATAACTGTCCCCAAAGCACATCCCCTTAACTGTTATACTGTAATGTCTTCTGTATCAGGTTCTATGTTATTGTTTTGTTTTCTTTGTTTTCTGTGGCTGGCCAGTAGAGGGATTGAACCCTGGATATGGTAAGTTATTTTTAAGAACAAAAACAGAAAACATTTAGAAAGATGACTAAAAGAGACAATGAAAAAAATAAATTAAAAAATTTCAACTAGAGAAATAAAAATGACTGAAAGAGAATACTCCTAACCGATAGTGTCAGAATGATTATAGATGATTTATTACATACTATTTTATTATTTATTGTTTTATAACTTATAAAAATAAACTCATGTATTTTATTTGAAAAGTAACTCATCTTGACCAAGCCATGGAAATAGTTGTTTTGTTAGGGCGGTGGGTTATGTAGCAGTTTATTTTTTTACATTTCCATTAATGTTTTTTCCAAAGTTACTTTAAAAAAATAAGAAGAGTGGGCCGGCCCAGTGGCGCACTGGATAAGTGCACCGCTTGGGAAGCGCGGCGGCGCTCCCGCCCGAGGGTTCGGATCCCACATACAGACCGGTTCCCGCTCACTGGCTGAGCGAGGCGCGGGGGCAACACCGAGGGTTGCGATCCCGTTGCCGGTCCCCGGTCCGGTACGGGGGCAACACTGAGGGTTGCGATCCGTTGCCGGACATGGAAAAAGACAAAAAGACAAAAAAAATAAAAAATAAAAAAAAAAAATAAGAAGAGGGGCTGGCCAGTTAGTTCATTTGGGTAGAGTGTGGTGTTGTAACACCAAGGGTTCAAATCCCCATATGGGCCAGCAGCCAAAATTAATTAATTAATTAACCTAATGAAATAGAAAGGATTTAAACAGATATACAAAAAAACATTTTTAATACATAGCTCGGAATAAAAGTTCATATCCTGCAATGTTCTAACTCCAAATAAAATGTCAGCACTAGTATGTTGCACAGTCACTATGAGTCACAGATTCAAGTGAGAAACACCCCTCGATTACCAAGTAGGTCCCTTCCCTTCAAAAACCTGAAACCTGTCTTTGTTACTTGGTCAAGCTCATCATTTTCTCTTTCCCTTGAGTTCTCCTTTTCCTTATCCCCCTGCATAGGCTTCTCTTTCCTTTTTACAAATAGACTTTTGGAGAGCTTTCCTACCAGTTCATCAAACATAACCAGGCACGTATGAATTACAATGCTGGACATGGTTTATGCACCAACCGGAACCCCTGCTACTCGGTAATACAGGGAAGAAATGATGACAGTAGATGACAATAGGCATAAAGGGCCAAATTCAAGACTTCTGAAGGAAGTGAAATAGAGAGGATATGCAAAACAGATGTAGATAAAAGTTGAGGGGGAAATGGGGAGCCAAAGATAACTTCCAGAATTGTGACTCTTTTACGGGCTGGCTGGTGATGCCATCTTCTAAAACAGAGGTACAGGATGTTAAGGTGGGGAGGGAGATATGAGCTCAGTGTGTGTAGAATTTGAAGTATTTGATGGACGATGAGATGAGGATACACATTAAGCACTTGAGTATATAGATCCGAAGCTCAGGAGAGGTGGATGGGCTTGACTCTCAGGTTTGAGACTCTCCAAAGAACAGGCACAGTCTACACTGCAGAAAGGGCAGAAGAAGCACAGTGTGGTGATAAGGAGCGTGGCCCCTGGAGACAGACTACCTGAGTCCAAGTCCTGGTCCCTTCGCTTTGTAGTGATAGGACCTTGGGCAAATTACTTACCTCTCTGTGCCTCTGTTTCCTAGTCCATCAAATGGGTATAAGAAGAGTACCTATCTAATAACGACATGAAGATGAAACTGTTTTGTTTGTAAAGTGTTTAGAGCAGTGCACAGCACATAGTAAACATTATATACATGTCTTTTTTTCACCCCCTCCAACTCTTCCCCCAAATCTATGTACATGTCTTTCAAATAAAAATGTATGAAACAAGAGATGAAGAAGACCAGAAATAGCTGCAGGGAATATCAACATTTTAAAACGTGGGTAAAGAAAGAGGTACTCTTGAAAGAAAATGAGAAGCAGCAGCTCCAGAAGAAGCAGCTCCAGACAGGTTTTCTTTTCTCAAAAGACGCCAAAACTGAGACATGGAGACTTAGAGGTGGGGCTGGCCAGTTATCTCAGTTGGTTAGAGTGCAGTGTTATAAAACCAAGGGTCAAGGGCCCAGATCCCCATACCAGCCAGTCACCAAAGAAAAAAATAAGAGAGAGAGAGAGAGATTTAGTTAGACATGATAAAATGATCAGAGCTTAACAAGGTGCAAGATCCCCCACAACCATAATGGGCAGGCTCTCAAATAATTTTAGAAGTATAACATCTTTAGGTTTTATATGAGTAGAGAGACGGGAAGTATGTCTTTAGCTACATTAAGGATGGGATATCCAGTATTCTTTGTCTATGTTATAAAGAAGTCTCATATTTTAATAGTAATTGAGTATGCTGCATTGGGAAAAATCAGTCTCCCAAGAGGAGTTAAGTAACTGATCTGACCATAAAATAATCTGTCTACCTCACAGATTCTAGGTTGAATAATTAACATTCATAAAGTGTTCTAAAAAGGAAATCACTTAAGAGCCCTAAGCATTACTGTCTAATTAATAATTTCCTACACTTTACATGATTAGAGATCACAGACGCAGAATTAATATACCCAGCATGATTATCAAACTTTTGCTCTCATTCCCATATCCAGCAGTGCTCACAGTATGCTAATGCCTTCAAAATGCAGGAAAAAAACATACTTTCAAAAAAATGAAGGGTTCAGATCCCCATACCAGCCAGATGCCAGAAAAGTAAATAAAATAAAACAAATGGAATTTTGTTTCTGGTAGTTCTCTACTGTCTCTATTCACAATGCTTCCAACACCAAATGTGTAGGGGTTTCCCACACCAGGTAATTCTCCAGTTCTTTGCCAACACCAACTGAGTGTCCTACAATTTAATTCAATTCTGACACTGTCTACCTGGAGGTAGCATCAGATCACACAAGTTAAGGGCTCAGTCTTGCAAGACTGCCCCACTTCAGATGCCATTTACAAGTCCCGGGTTGTCACCTGTACTTCTGACCAATCAGCTGTAAATCAGGGGTTCCCTTGGCCCCCTCTTCAGGTTCGATAACTTGCTAGAACTGTTCAGGACTCAGGTAAACATTCTACTTACCATTACCAGTTTATTATGAAGGATGTAAATCAGGGACAGCCAACTGGAAGAGATGCACAGGGAAAGGGATGGAGGGAGGGGCACAGAGCCTCCATGCTCTCTCTGGAGCACCACCCTCCCAGCACCTCCATGTGTTCACCAACTCAGAAGCTCTTGGAACTCTGTTGTTTAGAGGTTTTATGGAGGTTCCATTACACAGGCACGATTGATTAAATCATTGGCCATAGGTGATTAAATTCAATCTCCAGCCCCTTTCTCCTCCTCAGAGGTCCAGCAGTGAGGCTGAAAGTTTCACATCGTTGGTTCACTTAGCAACCAGCCCCCATTCTGAAGCTATCTAGAGGCCCACCAAGAGTCACCTTCTTAGCATAAACCCAGGTATGGTTGAAAGGGCCTTATCATGAGTAACAAAAGATGCTCCTATCACCCCTATCACTCAGGAAATTCCAAGGGTTTTAGAAGTTCTGCATCAGGAACCAGGGACAAAGACCAAATACCTATTTCTTATTATAAAAGGTAGGAGAAGAAAAGAAGCCTGGAAATTATTTGCAAAAAGAAGCTTTCTCAATATTTTCGTTTATTAATGCCCTGGGTACATATACCCAAAATTATTTGTTAAGAATGGGCTTTTAGGGCCGGCCCGGTGGCGCACTGGATAAGTGCGCCCCTTGGGGAGAGCGGCGGTGCTCCCGCCCGAGGGTTCGGATCCCACATACAGACTGGTCCCCGCTCACTGGCTGAGCGAGGCGTGGGGGCAACACCGAGGGTTGCAATCCCATTGCTGGTCCCCGGTCCGGTACGGGGGCAACACTGAGGGTTGCGATCCGTTGCCGGACACGGAAAAAGACAAAAGACAAAAAAAAAAAAAAAGAATGGGCTTTTAGCTGCAAATATGCAAACTATAGACTGAAAGTATTTATTGAGTAATATGAGGCCATTTGAGCTTTATCAAGTTCTAGATTTTGTCTAACTATCCAGTGTCTTAGTTTAGGTTCCCCAAGAAGCAAACCCTGAAACAAAGACGCAAGTGCAAGTAATTTATATGGGAGGTACAAAGAACACCATCTGGGGAGTGGGGAAAGGGGGCAAAGAAGGGAAGGCAACACACAGAGGGGGTGTCCTCAAGCCTAGCTACCACTGTGGGCAACTGGAGCTTATTTCCCATGGGTACACTGGGTGATGGTGTAAAACCACTAACCTCAGAATCACCACCCACCCACCCAAAGGGCAAAGGGGCTGTGATATTTATCTACCAATTCCCATTGCCTTTGGTTTAGGGCTGCTCCCAGGGATGTTAATTTTCTGGCATTTCCCTTTGGTGCATTCAGGATTCAGAAAAACTCCTTAGACACCGAGATGCAGATATTAGCAGACAGAAGTCTTAGGAGCCAGGGAAAAGGAGAGTGCATAGTATCAAAGATAACAAAGAGGGGGCTGGCCAGCTAGCTCAGTTGGTTAGAGCATGCTGTTATAACACCAAGGTCAAGGGTTTGGATCTCTTTACCAGCCCGTCACCAAAAACTAAAAAAGAAAAGTACACTTTCATTGAGCAATTGTAAATGGTATTGTATATTTAATCTTGGTATTCATGTGTTTACTATTAGTATATAGAAATGCAATAAAAAAAATTTTAAAAACAACAGAGAAACTATCAGAAATGCAAGTGTCCCTGGATCTGTCAAATAGAATGTTGTTTCTCTGCTGCCTTTTGTTGCAAAACTCCTTAAAATTTTTCTATCCTCCCAGACTCCAATTCTTTTCTTCTCATTCTTTCTTGAACACAGTTCAATTGGGCTTCTGTACCTACCATCACCAAAACTTTATAAAACCATAAATTCTCTCTAACTGAGGTCAGCCAAATTCCTAATGGCTTTGGGGAATCTAGAATGGGGCAACAGTCATGTCCACGCATTCTAGAACTGTTACCATAAGACTTTTAACCTAAAACCAGGCTTACTGGCATCTAAAGAAGTTATATTAACTTAGAAATGTTGAAAATGTATCTTGTGGGGCCGGCCCGTGGCTCACTTGGGAGAGCGTGGTGCTGACAACACCAAGTCAAGGGTTAAGATCCCCTTCCCGGTCATCTTTTAAAAAAGAAAAGAAAAGAAAGAAAAAAAATGTATCTCGTGACCCTTACTCATCTATCTGCACCGAGGATGTAACTGAGAGCCAATCATTAGCCTATACGATGCTATGTAACCAACAGAAAAAGTGATTTGCTTACTAAGGGGCTGTCCCCTTTCTTCCTTTAGTTCTTCACTTTTCTGTGATTATAAAAATGACAAAAACCAACTGGCCCTGCAGAAAGCACTTCCCAAAGCCACTTGGTAGTGTTTTCCTGGGCTGCAGTTACACATATTGGTTCAAATAAAATCTTTGATATTTTGGGCCGGCTCGGTGGTGCACTGGGTAGTGCGCCGCTTGGGAAGCATGGCGGCGCTCCCGCCCGAGGGTTCGGATCCCACATACAGACCGGTTCCCGCTCACTGGCTGAGCGAGGCGCGGGAGCAACACCGAGGGTTGCGATCCCGTTGCCGGTCCCGGTCCGGTACGGGGGTGACACTGAAGGTTGCGATCCGTTGCCGGACACGGAAAAAGACAAAAAAAAAAAAAAAATCTTTGATATTTTATCAGTGCCTCAGGATCTTTCTCCAGGTTGACAAACCGTTCTTATCAAGGTGGCCAGTGACCCACATGATGTTAACTCAACAGTCAATTCTCAGTTCTCATCTTGACCTATTAGTAACATTCAACCTCACTGTTTGCTTTCTCCTCCTCCTGTCACTTTCCCCACTTGGCTTCCGTGACACCACATCTCCTGGTTTCCCCTGTCTCATCGACAGCTACTTTTTTAGACCCTGTTCCTCCTCATTTTCTCAACTTCTTAAAATTGGAGTACCCCAGAGCTCAGAGCCTGTACATTTCTCTTCTCTAGCTCAGCCATTCCCTTTATAATCTCATCTAGTCATGTGGCTTTTAACCGTGATCTATATGCTGATTTGCAAATGTTGATCTCCAACCCTGACCTCTCCACTGATCTCCTGACTCTATATCCAACTGAACACTAGACATTTTCACTTAGATATCTAAAAGGCATCTCAAATTTAGTGTGCCCCCAAATTCCTGATCTTTTCCCCAAAACTTGTTCCTTACAATCTTTCTCATCTCAGTTAATCACAATTCCACCTTTTCATACTACATCTAATCTGTAGCGAAAAAAAAAAAAAAAAAAACAAAAAAAAAAAAAAAATCTTTGATATTTTATCAGTGCCTCAGGATCTTTCTCCAGGTTGACAAACCGTTCTTATCAAGGTGGCCAGTGACCCACATGATGTTAACTCAACAGTCAATTCTCAGTTCTCATCTTGACCT
>NW_007739408.1:23146-25346 GCF_000696425.1 Galeopterus variegatus | reverse complement strand
GAACACTAGACATTTTCACTTAGATATCTAAAAGGCATCTCAAATTTAGTGTGCCCCCAAATTCCTGATCTTTTCCCCAAAACTTGTTCCTTACAATCTTTCTCATCTCAGTTAATCACAATTCCACCTTTTCATACTACATCTAATCTGTAGCGTATACTGTCACCTCTACCTTCAAAATATATTCAGAACTGGAACAGTTCTCCAATAAGTACCACATACAAGCCACCGTCATCTCTGATTAATTGAAACAATCTCATAGCTGACTTCCCTCAGAGCAGCCAGAGTGATCCTTTTAGAATGCTAAGTCAGATCATATCACTTCTTGGCTCAAAACCCTTTCATAATATCCCCAATTACTCAGAGTAAAATCATTCAGAATAAAAGCCAAAATCTTTGGAATGTCATGCAAAGTTCTAAGTAACATAGCCCCTCATTACCCCTCCAACCCCATTTCCTGTCACTCAGCCCCTTATTCCTATTCAGTCCAGCCACACTGATCCTCGCAATTCCTTCAACACTCCAGACCCTCTCACCTCAGAGTTCTTACCTTGATGTTCCCTCTGCCAGGGGCTCACTCAGTCACGTCCTTTAGATCTTTTGCTTAGTGAGGCCTTCCTTGACCACCCTTTTAAAATATGAACCCCACATCCCACATCAGCAATCCCTATCTCTTTTCCCTGATTCATTTTTCTCCATAGCACTTATCACTTTCTAACATACTGCATATTTTACTTACTTATTTTGTTTATTGTCTGTCTCCCCCGCTGGATTTTCATGTGATATATAGTACCTAGCCTTGACGCAGGCTCAAATAGTTGAGTGCTCAATAAATATTAGCTACTATTATATATTATAGTGAAGCATCAGCTTATCAAGCAATCAACTTTACAATTTTCTTTTGAAGATGAATCAGGTGAAAATTTTGCAGGTATAACAGCTGAATCTAAAGCAGATGACATTTTCTATTTTCCCCTATAAGTTTACAGTCTGTGCAAAGACTAGAAAGCTTATGTGCTGTGAAAAGTCCTTCCAAAGACATACAGAATTTCAAGTAGAAATTCTAACTCAACACATTACCTCTCTAATTAAATGATTATTACACTGAACTTAATTAAGCCCTCCATTTGCTTATTAATAGGAAAAGGGGCTGGTCTGGGTGCAGTAGTGTTTACAACTAATTGATCACAACCAATTGCAGATTTCTTTGTTCCTTCTCCACTCCCACTGCTTCACTTGACTCACCTTAATAAAAAAAAGAAAAAAGGGAAAAGAGCAGAGTAGAAAATTCTGTGTGAGGGCCAGCCCGTGGCTTACTTGGGAGAGTGTGGTGCTGACAACACCAAGTCAAGGGTTAAGATCCCCTTACCGGTCATCTTTTAAGAAAAAAAAAAAAAGAAAGAAAATTCTATGTGAAGTAAGCCTGAGATCTATAACAGCAGGAAAATGTTTTAAGTGTGGGCCCTTAAAAATAAAATTCACAAAATATTGTATTGTCTATCTGGAAAGTGACATCAGTTTTCCTAGAGCAATTTGCCACTTTTAAAACTGTTGTGAAATACAGAATCAAGACTTGGCTGAGAAAAATTAGAAACAAATCGATACCCAATCAGTATCCTGGAAGAAACTTCCACTCCTTTACCCCAACTCTCTTCTTGCAATTCTTATTCCATTGCTCTATGCGCTACAATGCTTCAGCTAAACCCTGACCCCAGGAACAGAATCCCCAGTGCAGAAAAGTAGTTAATCGCATGAACCTTTGTATCAGCCGACCTGTATTCAAATCCCAGTTTAGCTACTTTCTTATCAGTGTGTGGCTCAATCCAACCTGCATTTTTTAAGGTGAACTTCACTTTTCTCCTCTGTTAAACGGGAGTAAGTAAGAGCTGTTGTGCCGATGAAATGAGAGAGCACATTTAAAGCAGCCAGCACTATGTCTGACACATTGCAGTCAATAAATGGTAGCTGCTATGATCACTAAATCAGCATTCAGTTTGGACTGTAAGTCTTTCTAGTGTCAAGTGGGATTTGCAAGCAGAGTCAAAAGACATTTCTGGAAGCAGATTGAATAACAGTGAACCCTCAGCAAGCTTTTCTGAAGATTCTAAAATGTAAAGCTACTCTACTGATCTAAACTATTGACTTGCGGTGTATTTGTGAGATATTTAACCTCTCAGTGACTTTTAAAGGACAAGAGAAA
>NW_007739408.1:19736-22269 GCF_000696425.1 Galeopterus variegatus | reverse complement strand
GGGTCATGTTAAAGATGCCCATGCCCACACATACCTCAAGGACCCAAAAATGAAACCGTCTAATCGATGGGCACACATATATATATTTGTCAGAGGAAGTCATTTCAGAAACTTACTGGGACCGAAACAACTCACTTCACACTAACCTGTGATTTGTGGTGCCCATATTTCCTCTTCTTCATAAGGATATCCGCCTGGGCTATGAGGACCCCACATATTCTGAGTTACCTTTTCATTCTTCTGGGTGGCGCAAGCTTGTTGCACTCAGGTGAGAAGACAGATGAATTCTGTCCTATCTCATGCGCGGACAGGGTGTTCGATTACCTTCTATCAGCAAGATTATAGAATTAAGGAACTAGATCAACTTACAGTCTAGGAGTGTTCAGACACTGTCACGCAAGTAAAGGTATGGATGACAGTGGACTGCAGCTTTGCCTTCACAAAACACCAAACTTTGATGAAAAGTGCAGTCTGATCCTAAAGATTTTATCAAAACTGCCCAGAAGCTCTTAGTAAAGCAGAATTATAAAATTATGAAAAGTAAAGCCAAAATAATAAAGTGTAAAATAATGAAAGCTGAATACATCAGAGCCTATTAGCTTGCTTCTGCTATTTATAGTATCGTGGCTTACGCTGTGTTAACACAATCATTGACGAATTAGATATGACTAACAGTTTTGGTTGATTCTGTTTAACTGGGTCAGATTCATGTGCCAGCTGCACAACCATGTGGGAGAACCACTAATCATATAAACTAGATGTTGATTTTAAAAGGCAGAAGACTTACACGACCTGAAGAGAAACCAGAGTATTAGATGTTGGTGTTTTCAAATGTAAAATTCTCTTCCCAGATTTGGGTTGAATTATGCACCTATATGTGTATGTCAACCTGTCTTTCTCCTCAGGCTTCCAACAGAAGCCTATAACCAATAGAGAATTACTAAAGCAACTTCTAATGAGCTAAGGAACAGCTGAAGGAAGAGCCTGGCATCTGAATTAGAGTTGTTAGTTAGACACACAGTGGTAATGGAGAGCAAGGAGTCAGACTTCCTGGATTCAACTCCCTACTCTGCCACCTACTAGGGGTCTTCAAAATGTTCATGGAAAATGCATATTATGAAAAAATCATGCATGGATTTCAATTTCTTTTTTACACCAAAACAAACTTGTACAAACTTGTTATAACATATCTGAACAAGATCTAGTTTGAGACATGAAGAAGGATAAGACAGTTTGAAAGGAGTCCCTAGCAGAGCAACATAAATTCTCCTAAAATTGAAGCAACAATAAAAATCAAATTTACGTGAAGCTTGGGTGGAAAAATGGCTAAATAATTGATGCTTTGTGAAAATTTCATGGGGATAATGCCCTAAAGGAAGAGCAGTTTACAAATGGATAACATATTTTAAGAAGTGTCGAGACAACGTTGAAGATGACACCCGCAGCAGACCATTCACAAACATTTGCAGGGAAAAAAATTAATCTTGTTCATGCCCTAATTGAAGAGGACCAACGACTAAGAGCAGAAACAATAGCCAACACCATACACATCTCAATTGGTTCAGCTTACACAATTCTGACTGAAAAATTAAAGTTGAGCAAACTTTCCATTAGATGGGTGCCAAAACTCTCGAGCCCAGATAAGCTGGAGACAAGAATAAAGCTTTCAATGGAAAATTTAAACAAGTGAGATCAAGATCCTGAAGCATTTCTCGGGAGAATTGTAACAGGAGATGAAACATGGCTTTACCAGTATGATCCTGAAGATAAAGCATAATCAGAGCAATGGCTACCGAGAGGTGGAAGTGGTCCAGTCCAAGCAAAAGCAGTCCAGTCATGAGTAAAGTTCATGGCAACAGTTTTGTGATGCTCAAGGCATTTTGCTTGTTGACTTTCTTGAGGACCAAATAACAACTGCTTATTATGGGAGTGTTTTGAGAAAGTTAGCCAAAGCTTTAGCAGAAGAACACGCAGGAAATCTTCACCAGAGAGTCTTTCTTCACCACAACCATGCTCCTGCTCATTTCTCTCATCAAAGTGTAAGAGTCTCAGTGGGAAATTATTAGGCATCCTACTTACAGTCTGATTTGGCTCCTTTTGACTTCTTTTTGTTTCCTAATCTCAAAGAATCTTTAAAGGGCACCCATTTTTCTTCATTTAATAACATAAAAAAGACTGCATTGACATAGCTGAATTCCCAGGACCCTCAGTTCTTTAGAGATGGACTAAATAGCTGATATTATCACTTACAAAAGTGTCTTGAACTTTATGGAGCTTATGTTGAGAAATAAAGTTTATTTATTTTGTTTTTATCTTTTAATTCCATTTTTTCACAAACTTTGTTTTGTTTTGTTTTTTTGTGGCTGGCCACTATGGGGATGTAAACCCTTGACCCTGGTGCTATAGCACCTTACTCTACCATACATGAATTTTTTGAAGTCCCCTGATATTAGCAATGACCTCTTGGACAAGTTTCTTTTTTTTTTTTTGTCTTTTTCCGTGTCCGGCAACAGATCGCAACCCTCAGTGTTGC
>NW_007739408.1:17502-18302 GCF_000696425.1 Galeopterus variegatus | reverse complement strand
CGACTCCAGTCAACATACAAAGGAGGTAAAGATTGATCACACCCCCACATACTCACATACTGTGAGGGAATGTGGCAAGATGGGCTGAGCTGGACTGAGCTGGGCAGAGATGGGCAGAGATGGGCAGAGATGGGCAGAGCTGAGTCAAGCTTGTGGTCACAGGGCTTTAAAGGCAGGAGCACCCTTTCCACAGAGTTTCAGGGCATGGAGCCAAAGGCTGAACACAGATCATCTCCAGGAACCAGTGCCAGGGACCTAGCAAAAGAAGTAGCTCTAAACAGGTCAGTAAGCAAGAAGACCTGTGGAAAGTCTGGGAAGAGAAGGGCAGAACCAACGGAGTCATAGAGCAGACCTGGAACAGAGGCTCAGACAGGGAAGTGGTCCTCACATGTCCTCACTCAAACGTGGAAGCTAAGAAAGTTGACTGCATAGGAGAGTAGAATAGAATGGTGGATACAAAATTACAGCTAGATAGGAGGAATAAGATCTAGTGTTCTATAGCACTGTAGGGTGACTATAATTAGCAACAATTTATTGTATACTTTCAGTTAGCTACAGGAGAGAATTTTGAATGTTCCCAACACAAAGAAATGATAAATGTTTGAGGTGAAGAACATGTTGATTAACCTGATTTGATCATTTACACATTGTATACATGTATCAAAATATCGCACTGGGGGCCGGCCCGGTGGCGCACTGCTACAGTGCGCCACTTGGGAGCGTGCCAGCGCTCCCGCCAAGGGTTCAGATCCCACATACAGACCGGCCACTCACTGGCTGAGTGAGGTGCGGGGGCAACA
>NW_007739408.1:15937-17428 GCF_000696425.1 Galeopterus variegatus | reverse complement strand
ATATATATATATCGCACTGGTACCTCACAAATATGTACAATTATTATGTGTCAATTCAAATTTTACAAAATAAAAAAAGAACATGAACTTGTCCAGAAAAATCCCACAGACAGGCAGATATGTGTTTGGCCGGATTTTAACATGTTTCAGACAACTTGTGAAATGGTCATTTAAAGGTCCCAAGATAGAATGAGACCCAGATTCTGTCATCCATGGATTGAATTAACCCTGAAGCTTCGTGCCCATTATAGTTTTAATCAATATGCTCTCTCTCCCTCCAAGTCAATGATAAATATGCTGAATAAAACTTTTCCTCAGAAATTACTATTATTTTCCCAGTGGCCCATTAAACGAAGACATTTAATGGTGTAGAGAACAACCTAAATACATGAAATAACACATGGTATGAAATAACACGTGAATCACAAAGTTCAGTGAAGAGAATTACCAAGTGATCATCACTTCAACTATTTTCATGTCAACCAAAAAATGATGCAACTGTATTAGGTGATTGCATGATACTTCCAAAGCACACAAATGAGGATTCTTAAATCCCTAGTTACCTGTTACTGAGATATAAATTGGTAAACAAATACACAGCTCTCTCAAATCATGTCAGTGACACTCACTGATTTTTCATACCCAGTGCACAGGTTAACCTCAATGTTGCTTCAACAGCTTATTTTCTTTTTGGCTTTGTGCCCTTTATTATGCAAAGGTATATGGAATTAGTGGTGATAATAAAAGCTTATAGCCCCATGTGAGAAATTTCTTCTAGGGCCATGTGTTAGCAAAAGCTACATACTTCCTCTAAGGAAATAGAGGGTTTTTGAGGGGGTTGGGATGGAGGGGATGCGGGGAGAATAACTAGTAACATGTCATGTCTTTCTTTTCACTTTCACCAGAAATCCTCAACTAAATTTGAAACTCAGTTCTAGTGGTTCATTTGTGTTCTACTTTTATGCCCGGGCATGACTTCCTACTCTAGTTTTTATTTCTGTGGGCCTGATATCTAATTCCTTATCTGCAGCTTACCATTTCATGCTCTGTACTTATTATGTCACCTCAAACACTTCGTGAAATGAGGCAAGATGTGAATAGAAGTTAAATAAAGCAATGAGTGAACATTTATATTATATATATGACATTGTAAAACAAGAGGCAGAATCATCCCTAGTAATTAATCAAATAGTGTAATGGAAAAGACATAGCATTAGAAAGCTCACAATAGCAGCCTCAGTGTTATGCTGTAAGGAAGGGAGACGGATTTGTAATCCCCAGAGCGAGGTTCTGCCTACCCAAGGCTGCTGCCGTGCAGAGACCCCTGGGTGAAGTCACCATCACCGTGTCTGACCAGGAGGCAAAACCTTCAACTGAGGACTTGGAGGATAAGAAGGAAGGAGAATACATTAAACTCAAAGTCATTGGACAGGATAGCAGTGAGATTCACTTCAAAGTGAAAATGACAACACATCTCAAGAAACTCAAAGA
>NW_007739408.1:13386-14927 GCF_000696425.1 Galeopterus variegatus | reverse complement strand
AAGTTTATCAGGAACAAACGGGGTCATTCAACAGTTTAGATATTCTTTTTATTTTTTTTTTTCTTTTCCCTCAATCCTTTATTTTTAAAAATAGTTCTTTTGTAATGTGGTGTTCAAAACGATGAAATTGAAAACTGGCACCCCATCTCTTTAAAACATCTGGTAATTTGAATTTTCATGCTCATTATTCATTATCATTTTTTTTCATTGTGCTGATTTTTGGTGATCAAGCCTCAGCCCACTTCATATTGTCTTCTCCTTTTTAAAAATCGCATGTGTGCACAGAGGCCACCTTTTTCAGGACTGTTCGTTTGCAGGCTTGTGGTGATAAATAAGATCGACCAATGTGAGTGTTCACAATGACTTGCCAGCTGGCCCTGAAGTTCTGGCGTGTGATTGCTTCACTCCTGGACTATGATTTTTCAGTGGGAGATGGAAGTTTCTCAGAGAACTGAAATGTGGAAAAATGCCCTTTCCTTAACTTGAAGGTACTTTCAAAATCTGAGGGTCTGGACCAAACGGATATCAAGCCGGAGTCAAGATGACAGACATGATAAGAGTAATGACTAACTCCAAAGATGGCTTCAGTGAAGAGAAAGCATTTTAAGATTTAAAAAGTATCCAAAGAACTCAAACAACTATGCAGCAAAAAACAAATAATCCAAAAAGAAGATGAATTCATCTCCGAAAAGGAGATGAATAGACTCTTTCCTAAGGAAGGCATACAGATGGTCAATAGGTACATGAAAAAACGCTCAGCATCACTAATTTCTTTGTGTTGTTACACCAGACATGTCTATCATGATGACTGCCCAGTGCTGAAGGGGCAGCCCTGACAGCCATGTTTTACCTCAGCACGAGTCCGCCCTTGACCAGAGGGCAGCCGACCCTCACTTCCATTCTAGCCTAGGATAAACGCAAAAGATTTGCTACTTGGCCTAAACCAGCACTGGATCCCGAAACATAGGTGGAGTCATTGCTACAGTCGTATTGCTACTACAAAACTTTTCCCTCATTAAATCAGAAAAGCCATATATGAACTAAATACAAATCTCTACTCTTTAATTTTTTCCTCATTTTTTGTATAGATAATACATGAACATGGTTCAGAATTCAAAAGAGACAATGAAAAGTATGTTTGCCTCCCTCTCCTACCCAGGACTATTTATTCAGCTCTCCACTGAAAGCAACACTATTGCTAGTTTCTAGTTAGCTTTCCAGAAATTTTCTATTAATTTATAAAAATGAATGTTCTTAAAAGATAAAAAATGGAACAATCCTCAAGTTTTTCTTTTCCTTCAACCTACAGCATCCAGTTAACTCAAAGTCCTAAAATCTATTTCAAAAGGCTCACTCAGGAGAGTGCGGCACTGGGTGCGCCATGGCCGCGGGTTCAGATCCTATATAGGGATGGCCGGTGCGCTCACTGGCTGAGCACGGTGCGGGCGACACCAAGCCAAGGGTTATGATCCCCTTGCCGGTCACAAAAAAAAAAAAGGCTTGAGTTAATCAGCCAGCCCTTTTATGTTGTAAAATATACT
>NW_007739408.1:5330-13025 GCF_000696425.1 Galeopterus variegatus | reverse complement strand
GACACCAAGCCAAGGGTTATGATCCCCTTGCCGGTCACAAAAAAAAAAAAGGCTTGAGTTAATCAGCCAGCCCTTTTATGTTGTAAAATATACTGAGATATATCACATATATGTATATCGTAAATATATTAACATGTTATACATACTATCTTAGTCTCTTCCAGCTGCTGTAGCAAAATACCTTAGTTCAATTGGTTAGAGCATGGTGTCACAACACCAAGGTCAAGGGTTCAGATCCCTATACCAGCTGGTCACCAAAAAAACCCAAAATACCTTTTTTTTTGGCAGCTGGCCAATATGGGGATCCAAATCCTTGACCTTGGTATCACAACACTGATAAAATACCTTAAACTGCATAATTTATAAACAGCTGAAATGTATTGCTCACAGTTTGGGAGGCTAGGAAGTCCAAGATCAAGCCACCAGCAAGTGTGGTGCCTGGCAAGGGTTTGTTCCTGATGGATGGTCCTTTCTGTGTGTCCTCACATGGTGGAAGGGACAAAACAAACCTCTTTTTATAAGGGCATTAATCCCAGTCATGAGGGCAGAGCCCTTATGACCTAATCACCTCCTAAAGGCCCCACCTCTTAATACTATCACATTGGGTATTAGGTTCCAACATATGAATTTTGAGACCATAGCGCATACAAAATGGTATATATGACTTACATTTATATATTATATAATAATAAGACAACACTCAGCTTAAGTCATAGAACATCACCAGCACTGTGGAAACCTACTTTGTGCCCTTTTTTGGCTCAGGTGTTTTGATGCTCTGTTTTTAGGTGCATGTATGTTAAGGATTATTATCTCTTCTTGGAACATTGACCTCTGTATCATTATGTAATGCTCTTCTTTATCTCTGACAACTTTCCTTGCTTTGAGTATGCTCTGTATGAAATCATTATATCTATTCCTGCTTTCTTTTGATTAGTGTTAGCATGGTATACCTTTCTCCCCTCATTTACTTTCAGTCTATACAAGGATACTTCAAAAAGTTTGTAGAAAAATGGAATTGAAAGATAATTCAAATCTTTCTGTGAACTTTTTGAAGTACCCTCATATTGTCTTTACTTTTAAAGTGAGAGTCTTGTGGACAACATATAGTTGGAACTTTTTTTTTTTTAACCGGTAAGGGGATCACAACCCTCAGCTTGGTGTTGTCCACACCACACTCAGCCAGTGAGTGCACTGGCCATCCCTATACAGGATCCGAACCCGCGGCCTTGGTGCTATCAGCACTGCACTCTCCCGTGTGAGTCACAGGGCTGGCCCTGGAACTTGTTTTTTAATACACTCTGACAATCTGTCTTTTAACTGGTGTATTTAGACCAAATGATTATTGATATAGTTGGGTTAATATCTGCCATACTTGTTACTGTTTTCTATTTGTTGCCCTGTTCCTTGTGGCTGTTTTTGTCTTCCACCCTTTTCTGCTTTTTGTGGTTCTAATTGAGCATCGTACATGATTCTATTTTCTTTCCTTTCTTCGTTGTGCCTTTTTGGACTGCTTGTCCTTCCCTCTCTTTACCCCGAAGTAATTGCTTCTCTAAATATTGAATTCTCCTGTCATCTTGGAATCAACTTATTGAATTCCAATAAAATAAATTTATAGTTTTGCATATTTTTGAATTTTTCATGAAGGGAATTACACTGAATATATGTTTCTGAGAGTTACCTTCTCAGCTCAAAGTTGTTTTGATATTCACCCATGTAGCAGTAATTCATTGATTATTTCTTTTCACTGCTACATAATGTTCCATTGTGTGATAACACCAACCCTTCTTTAGCCATTCTTCTATTTATTTATTTATTTATTTATTTATTTTTTTAGCCATTCTTCTATTTATATGCATTTGAATTGTTTGCAGTTTTTAGGCTATTTCTAATAATACACATATAAAAATTCTTGCACATATACCCTGATGCACGTACATATTCTGAATATGAGGGTCCTTGCATCAAAGTGGGGAGGAAAAAAAAGTTCTTTTTCAGTATGAAAGTCACAGTTTATCATTCTATAATTAGATTAGAAGAAAAACGAATAACCCACTGATAGCAGGAAGAAGCAAGAGTCTTCTAGGGTCTGGCATTTGTTGAGCTAGATATTCAGTTACTGTGCATTTCCATTTTTTTTCCAAGGCAGAACATACGGCAGAGATTTGGGAACTCTCATGCCTGAAACCAGGTTACTCTTATGTTCCATAACCATGTTGCTTGCAGGGCTGTTGTTGCCACGGTAGTTGGCTGTGCCCCAGACAAATGGGGTACTGGTCTGTTCCCACAAATCTTTATCCCAGTCTTCATCACAAGGAGGGCACTCCCAAGTGCTCTCAGCTACAGTCTCTTGTCCAAGGTTCCTGGTTTGGTTAACAACATCTTGCTCAATACAACTTCTGTCATCACAGCTTGTGATATGACGACTGATTTCAGTGCGAGGAACCTGGTGGCGAGCATTGAAGGGACAAGTGGCCAATTTGTTTGCAACATCAGGATGATTCTGTGGAACCAAAATAAAGAGATCTGTCAGTTCTTCGGATCTTTTCAAGTCCAATGGGAAAGGCTCAGCCTTATTCTATAAATGGTTCCCCTAAACCTGCTCAATAAACTTACAGCTTAACTATGGTAGGCAAACTCATAGTAGAAAATTAAGAGGGAATTATTTATGGTTCACACAAACCATACAGACATTACTTCAAAAATCATTAAAATGTAAGCCTCTTTGTTACAATTGTAGAGAATGACATACAGATACTGGGGTTCAAGTCATTTATAGAGAGCTGAACAGTGAATTTAGGATTGGGTATTCGAAACATATCTTTTCCCTATTTATTAGGGTCACAACATTCAGGCGGCACAGTCTGTAATGGTAGAGAGCTCCCTGGACATATTTGAAAGCTGATATTCAGGATGAATTGTAACACTTAAATACAATTTTAGTCTGCATTGCAGTAGCGTCCCTGCTACTGCAATACAATAGTGCTGGAAAATAGCTGTTGTAAGAGAGCTGCAGAAGAGGCAAACCAATGATTTTTCAGATTAATACAGTGACACTTGTTTCAAGTAATGATCCCTGAAATGAGGCTCTGAACAATTTGACCTTTATTTCAGCTATTTCATTAAGGAAAAAGCCCAAATGATAGAGTCTACTTTGCTGGCCAAGTTCCTTATTTTAAAACAAAACAAAGAGGTTAATAGACCCCAAATTTTATGACAGATATACCAATAATTAACAAATTTATTAAGAAAAAGTTATGTCACAAATGAAACTCAAAAAATAAAAATAATGTAAAGCAGGGAGAATATAGGATGGAGAAATTTATGATGGCAGCAATCTCCATCATTTTTATCAGGCATTCAATGCAAAGGTTTTGTGGCCTAAGATTAAGAACATTACAAGAGGGGAGTTATGACAGTGTCTTTTTATCACTTAGCTCCCTGTCCTAACCTTTATCCTTAGGAGGAGGGAGTTGTAGTGGTATCTGCTGATCCATAATTGCCCAAGTTTAACCTTAAGGGTTCCTTCCTCTGGAGATTAAAAAAAGCTAGAGAAATAATCAAAGACATATTATGTTTCCGGGTTTATAAGAGAAATATTTTTTTAAAGGATGTTAAATCTGAATTGTATGCTGTTTACATTAAATACCAAAATTGTTTCCAAGCATAAATCCTGGCAGAATTTTTGCCCTCTAGCTGACATCTGCATTCTAACAACCTTGTCAAAGTGCCTTGATTAATATGGCATTAAAGTAGCTTGACTTGGTGTTGTCAGCACCATGCCCTCCCAAGTGAGCTAACTGGCCATCCCTATATAGGGATCCGAATCCGTGGCCTTGGTGTTATCAGCACCGCACTCTCCCAAGTGAGCCACGGGCCGGTCCTTCTAGCTCCTTTCTAGAGTCAATCACGTTGTTCTTAAGTGCTCTTTGAGCCTCAGAAACTCAAAGATGAGGGTTGCTGCTAAACTCATCATTTTGGCTGACATCTACCTTGAAGTAAAACCTTTGGGGAAGAACATCAGAATTAGCTTCTGAAGGGGAAGAAGGTGGGATTAAGCAGAATTCAACACACAATAAAGGTGCTGAAAAGGGAAGTGAGAAGAGGAAGAAAACTAACTTCTCCTGTTTCATAATTTTGTCTGGCGATAGCCTGAACCTTTCCATTTTCTTATGCTCTCCAGGACATAGCTAGTCAATCTGAAAATTAATCAATGCTAAAATCATCAGTGATTTTCTATACTGATTGGCTAATATGGCTCCCCTCCATGTGACATATGCATTTAAACAAAGTATTTCTGCAGACTCAGAGCCAATCCAATGTCATCACTAACTTTTATCCAATCACTTCAATGCCTCCCTGTTATCTCTAAACCACAAATTTGAGAGAAAGAAATAGTCCTCCTCTTGTTCCAGGGCATACTCAGCTCCTGGCTGAGGCTCCCCCAAATTTTTACCAAACTCACAAGTCAGGCTGCCTGCCCTGAGACAAAAAAAAAAAACCCTCAAAAGTCAAATGTTAGTGAAAATGGAAGTCAGTGTTTATTCAGGAATACCAGTGACCTGAGGAGAGATGTTAGGCTAACCCATCTCCCCATGGTAAACCTGAAGGAGAATGGCCAGGCTATCGCCATCTCAAAGACTCAGGTTTACTGAGGGGTTTTTTAAGAGGGGGATGAGGGCATGGAACACGGAAAATGAAAAGCAGGAGGGAGGGGGACGTGCAAGGGACCAGGTACCGTCTTGCTAACTCTCGTCTGGTCTCTGCTCCTATCCTTATCTCAGGGTCTGGGTAGTATGTGAAAGTCTGCAGCTTCAAGCTGGCCAAAAAACAACTTTACACTCATGTAAATAATGTCATTTTGCCCCATAACCAAGGTTCAAAATAACAAATAACCATGGGAAAAGAGGGAACTCAGAGAAATGCCTGCCAAGAAAAAAAAGTCTTTTAAAAGTTTTTTTAGAGCCCATGTGGCTTCAGGTCCCAGTAAGGTTCAGTCCTGCTCACTCCAACAGTTTATCCTGAGACTAATCTTTCAACTTAAGTCCTTGATTCCATGCTCTCCTGCTAGTGTGAGAATTTGCTCTTTGCTCTTGCCTATTGTTAATTCTCTCTTGTATCTTCAATCTCACCACCTGCACTGACTTCTCCTCAGCCTGCAAAAAAATCAACCCAATTATCCACTACTCTAAAAATTTCTCTCCCAGATGGTGCTTCTTTTGTCAGAGGATTATGAGGACTCTTTCCCCTGAATCCACCATTATAAGAGAAGCTTCCCTCAATGACTTCAGGGAAGGAAACTAAGGGAGACTCCTCAGTGATTCCTAGGTAAATCCCCCCTAGACCTTCAGGGAGCTGGGGGATTAGGGATATTCCTTTTGAGTTCCAAGGCAATTCTCTGGAAATTTTCTCCTTAGAGAAGAGAAAACAATACTTAACTTTGGACAGGGCACTCTAACGATCCACCTCCAGCATTTCAGTATTTTGTGGAATTGTGAAATAACAAATAAGAGTAGAAATAACCAGAACATTAAAACTATAGTTGGTGGCATTAAAGGCAAAAAATTGCTGAAACACTTCTCTCCAACTGTCTCTATCTTGCTGCCCTCAGTTGGATTCCTGCTGTATATTTTCTTCAGAGTTGAGTTTACCAAACTTTTGTCTCTTTTGTGCTCCTACGAAAAGGGGAAAAGTTTGGATCCTCATACCATCCAGCTGCCAAAAAAAAAAGTACTAAAGGGGAAAAGTGTGCTGATCCTTACCATAAAATGCGATTTTCCAAAATACTGTATTTGGTCAAGGCAGAATAATAGGTGACACTCTTTCTACTGAGCCTTCACAAGGCACCTCGCCTCACACTAGCACGTGATAGCGTGGCATTGATCAGTAGCAAAGCTCGTGGTGGGAGGACCACGGTGTCTAAGCAAAGCCAATTTCACATCTCTGTCTAGGTCATTCCTGTAAGTCACTTCTGTTGAGTACTTTCACAGGCTGTTGGTCAACTTCTTTCAACTACATCCAAAACAGCAGAGTTAGCCAAGCTAACAAAGCAAAAAGCGCTATAGATACTCCTGAGCATGAAAAGCCTGACCTCACTCCTGAGATTCTTCACTGACCAAGACACTATGGGTGATGCACAGGCCATGCCTTGAGAGGGTCAGGGAAACGTAGAGGTGAACTGAGTCATCCCAATCTTTAGCAGTATAATGAAGAGCCTGGGCTTGGGAACCACATTATCTGGGTTTGATTAATGGCTTTACCACTTACTAGCTGTGAGACCTTGAGCAAGTTAAGTAACCTCTCCATTTCTTTGTTACAATGGGTTGTTGTGAGGATTAAATGAGTTGTTATATGGAAATTTTTTTTTTCTTTTTTTGTCTTTTTCATGACTGGTAAGGGAATCGCAACCCTTGGCTTGGTGTCGTCCGCACCGCGTTCAGCCAGTGAGCGCACCAGCCATTCCTATATAGGATCCAAACTCGCAGCGGGAGCGTCGCTGCGCTCCCAGCGCCGCACTCTCCTGAGTGCGCCATGGGGCCGGCCCTATATGTAAAATATTAAGACAAGAGCCTGGCATATAGCAAGCACTACAGAAGTGTTTGATATCATTATTATTATTTACATTAGCATTAGCTTTAATAATTACATTTTCCGAAAGTCTTTTTTTTTTTTTTTGGCGGCCAGTAAAGGGATCCAAACCCTTGACCTTGATGTAAAACAATGCTCTAACCAACTGAGCTAACCAGCCGGCCCCCTGAAACTCATTTTTAATCCCAGAAACTTCAGCCCCGAATTGGATATATTACATGTGGCAGAAAGAAGAGAAACATTTTTATAGAAAAGGCCTCTGAGTTTTGTATTGAATAAGTGTTCATTATAGACTAGATTTTCTTTACATGCAAAAGTAAATAAACTCCATTCCACGTACAATGAGTAGAATAAAATACGTATCTTCCAGGATTGGTTACCTAAAGCATCAATATCTACATTAAGAATGACCAAAACACTTACAACGATTTCCTTCTTACTTTCCCAACTGAAATTCCCAGCACATTTTACAACATTGGCATCTCTTACTCGATCGATTCCTCACTCTTCTTAAGTATGCTTTTTGACTTTTGGTCCAACCATTCTAAAGATATTTCACTCTGGGGCCGGCCTGTGGCTCACTCGGGAGAGTGTGGTGCTGAAAACACCAAGGCCACAGGTTCGGATCCCATATAGGGATGGCGGTTTGCTCCCTGTGTGAGCGTGGTGCTGACACCACCAAGTCAAGGGTTAAGATCCCCTTACCGGTCATCTTTTAAAAAAAATTTTTTTTTAAAGATATTTCACTCTGGATAGTTATCAATACTTTCCTAGTTGGAAAATCCAGTGGCTTTACCTCAATTGTCATTCTTCTTGGTAAATCTTCAATAGCATTTAACACTTATTTATCCATTCTTTAAAAAACTCTTCTTCGGGGTGAGCCCGTGGCGCACTCGGGAGAGTGCAGCACTGGGAGCGCAGCAGCGCTTCCACTGCGGGTTCGGATCCTTTATAGGGATGACCAGTGCGCTCACAGCGCTTGAGCGCAGAGCAGCCGGTCTCAAAAAGGACAAAAAAATAAATAAATAAATAAATAATAAACCTATAAAAAAAAAAAACCTCTTCTTTGACCCAAAACTGGGTTTCTTTTTGATTCTGTACCTCCTC
>NW_007739408.1:0-5320 GCF_000696425.1 Galeopterus variegatus | reverse complement strand
AAAAAAAAAAAACCTCTTCTTTGACCCAAAACTGGGTTTCTTTTTGATTCTGTACCTCCTCCCCACCTCCAACTGTCCTATCCCCAGGATCTGAGAATTTATTAAGCAATTATCTAATTAAGGCTATTCTGAGATAGTGTATAATTCTACAAGACAGCATGTAATTAAGGACTGGAGTCTCTGGTGCATTAGAAATTCAGAGAAGATTGAAGCCGGAGCTGGAAAAATTGGAATGGTTTCATCAAGCAAAGTTGATTTGAGCTGTATTGAAAAATGGGAAGGATCTGAAAAGGCGAGAAAAAGCAGAAAATAGTCCAAAGCAGAGGAATAACAAGGACGAAATCTTGGAGGCAGGAAGAAGAATAGCATTTTCTAGGCACAGAAGAAACAAAAATGACAAGAAAGTTCTGTGCTGGCCTTAATGAGGCTAAATTATAAGGCTTTCAAGAGCCAGGTAGAGTAGTGCAAACTTGAATCAGTAGTCATTGAGGTCACTGAAAGCTGTGTATAAGATTAGTTTGGCATTGGTGCTAGGATAGATTGGACAGAGAAAAATAGGCACCATTAGAAAAACCATGTTGTTATCTAGGCACAGAATGACCAGGGCTTAGTCTAGGGTATTAGCTGATAAATGGAGAAGAAGAGGCTATTTGGCCAATGATATCTGGAACTTAAGGATATTTTTCCGGTCTCTTTGCACAATTACACTGTAGTACACTGACTTATAAGGTGTCCCACTCCAGTGTGGAATGCTGATATTGAGAGAGTATACTAGTCAGAGATTTTTTAGAAAAATAGAATCAATAGGAGATCTACAGATAGATAGACAGACAGATAAGAGGACATTTACTATGGCAATTAGCTCATGAATTACAGAGTACAAGAAGTTCCATGATACGCCATCTATATGCTGGAGAATCAGAAAAGCTGGTGGTATATTTTAAACTGGGTCTAAAGGCTTGAGAACCAGAAACTGCAATGCCTGAGGGCAAAAGAAGATGGATGTCCAAGAAGAGAAAGAAGAAATTTGACTTTCCTCCACCTTTTGGTTTTATTTGGGGCGTCGGTGGATTGGATGATGCCCAGAAACATTGGTAAGGGTTATCATTACTCAGCCTACTGATTCAAATGCTAAACTCTTCCAAAACCATCCTCACAGTTACATCCAGAAATAATGTTTTGCCAACCATCTGGTCATCCCTTAGCCCAGTCGAGTTAGCCCATAAAATTAATCATCACAGGGAGGCTGTGTTTTGGGGGGTCAGGTAGGGAGTATATGGGAAATGCCTGCACCTTCCCCTCCAATTTTCTTTTCCTTTTTTTTTGTCTTTTTTCGTGTCTGGCAACGGATCGCAACCCTCAGTGTCGCGCCCGTACCGGACCGGGACCGGCAACAGGATCGCAAACCTCGGTGCTGCACCCGCCCCTCGCTCAGCCAGTGAGCGGGAACCGGTCTGTATGTGGGGTCCGAACCCTCGGCGGGAGTGCTGCCTCGCTCTCAAGCGGCGCACTGTAGTAGTGCGCCACCGGGCTGGCCCTTCCCCTCCAATTTTCTGTGAACCTAAAACTTGCTCTAAAAAAATAGTCTATGTTTTTTTTTAAAGAAGACTTTTTTTTTTTTTTTAAAGATGACTGGTAAGGGGATCTTAACTCTTGACTTGGTGTTTTCAGTACCACACTCTCCCAAGTGAGCCATGGGCCAGCCCTAAAAAAAGACATTTTTTGTAGTAATAAAAATGTAAAGTAACCAGGAATGGCAAAAGAAGTATATATTTTTATGAAATATAATAATACTTTATTAGAAGACTTTAAAGAACACATAAATAAATGGAGAGACATACCATGTTCATGAATAGAAAGATTCCCATTGGATCTATAGATTTAATGCAATCCTATTCAGAATGCCAACACGTTTTTCATAGAGCCTATATCAGTCAGGGCACAATCACAGAAGTAGAACCAATTATACTTCTTTACATATAGCATAAGAAACTTACTATAGTATGCTCTCATTTCTCTTCTTCCAGCTTTTGTGCTACTATTGTCATATAGTTTACTTCTATATGCAATAAATTCCATGCTACATTGTTATTAATTTTGTTTCAACAGTTCATTCTCCTTTAAAAAGCTCTAAGAAATAAGAAATTTCTCTTCTTCCAGCTTTTGTGCTACTATTGTCATATAGTTTACTTCTATATGCAATAAACTCCATGCTACATTGTTATTAATTTTGTTTCAACAGTTCATTCTCCTTTAAAAAGCTCTAAGAAATAAGATAAAAGTATATATTTATCCATGAAGTTACCATTTCTGGTACTCTTCCCTTGTATAGTTCCACGTTTCCTTGGAATCATTTTCCCTTCTGCCTGAGGAACTTCCTTTAACATCTCTGTAGTACAGGTCTATTGATGATTAATTCTTTCAGTTTTTGTGTATCTGAAAAAGTATTTGCCTTCATCTTTAAAAGACATTTTGTTTACAATTTTTTTCTTTCAGTACTTTAAATATGTTTCTGTCAGTCTTCTTGCTTACCTTGTTTTGCAAGAAATCTGCTATTATCCTTATCTTTGTTCCTCCATATGAAATGTGTTTTATTGGGCAATTTGTACTTTGGTGTAATTTTCTTCCTGCTTCTCATTCTTGGGATTTGTTGATCTTCGTAGAACTGTGGGTTTATATTTTTCATCAAATTTAGAAAAATGTATCATTATTTTTTCAAATACTTTTCTATTTCCCCTCATTCAGGGATTCCAATTACATATATATTAAACCAGTCAAAGTTGCCTTGTAGCTTACTAATATTCTGTTCAACTTTTAAAATTTATTTTTTTGTATGTTTCATTTTAGATTATTTGTATTGCCATGTCTTCAAGTTTAGTAATCTACTCTTCTGTGATGTTTAATTTGCTAACAGTGTATTTTCATCTCAAATATCACAGTTTTCATGTCTAAGTTCTACTTGGGTCCTTTTTATATCTTCCATGTCTGTAATTAACATGTTTGATCTTCCCTTTTCAGTGTTTTGAACATATGAGATACAATCATAATAACGATTTTAATGTTGTCTGCTAATTCTTAAATCTATAATCCCAAGAGCAAGGTCCTTATGGAGACCTAAGAGCTAAATGGAATGCCCAGAAGAGTATCTGCATAGTACATTCAACCTTCAAGTCTTTTTGACAACTATGCATAACTTGGGACTTCAATAACTATGCAAAGACAACTGAATAGTCTGAAGTCTGTTTGAAAAGAAAATCTTAAATGTTTGTACCTCAGAATCCCCACTGCAAGGTCAGCTGTCTACATAAATGTAAACGTGTGTTGGAACAGACAAGGTGGGTGCGAGAAAAGTGAGAGAAAGAGGGAAAAAGCAGGAACCCAGGCTCCTGATTGGGTTTTCCAGGAAGGCTCCTGGTCTTTGATAGGAAATTCTTTCTCCTTTATATTCTCTCGTGGTGATAGAGAATGGGGAAATCTGAGACATCAGGAGTGAGATGAGATGCCATGCCCTATTTCGGCTCAAAGGCTCCTTAGGAATTTAGTGTCATTCACTCTTCATACACCTCACTTTGGGGCCATTAACTTCAGGGTCAGTGTGACAGAGCTCTGGTTTCACATCACCATTTTTTTCCATGACAGAAAGTCCACTGAGGACGTACATTCACAGGATTTGACTGTTAAGGCAGCACTTAGGGGGCAGAGCCAAAGATTGCTCTCAGTTTGGAAGACCCTGCAGCTTCCTACACAGGCTCCTTTTACCTGAAGTAATCACTGCCATTGAATGACACTGGCCATTATTCAATTTAAGAATATACTGATTATTAATTTTTTTTCTGCCCAAGGAAGCACAATTATTTTAATGGCTTTTTTCTCAACATTGTGATTTTGCTTTTTGATTTTTGGGCAGCTGGCTGATACACCAACACTGTGATTTTATGTTTTCTGCAAGAATCTGAATGTTTTTACTTGGTTTATAATAAACATAATATCCTCATATAGTGAAATTTTGAGCTGTAAAGGGTATCAGAAATTCTTACCCTCTTTATTTTATGAAAGAACTGAAGTCTAAAACGATTAACTATTTCAACTTAAGTCATATTTCTGTAACAGCTCAAAAATATAATTCCCATCAGACGTCCAAGGCTCGGTTAATTCACCTAAAGTTGACGCACAGAAGTGATGATGCTGGTATTCAAACTCAGACCTACTTGTTTCCACTGGTGGAAGCAGCTGTGATATGGTCATGAAAGAGCAATCTGATACCAGCACCCATTATGTTGCTGGCCTTTCTCATACAGCTAGAGAACTGTTCTGCAGCCTAGAGCAGTAATGTGAGTATAGTGACGTGTTACATTTTGAATCAATGCTCAGCGAAGGCAAAAAGGATTTTAGGTTGTCTTTCTACTTATGTTTCTGGAATCTGATTCTATTGACAACAGAACAATAACTTGCACCTGTTTCTTCCGAGTCCTACTTAAATTCTTCCTCAATTCTTCCCAACCTTGGAGCCACCTGTAACTCTAGAGCAATGTTCCTTAAAGTGTGTTATGTGAACCACCTAAACCAGTACTTTAAAAAATATGTAGATTCCTAGGTCCCACCCAGAACTCCCCACTCAGAATTTCCTGGGGAGAGAGGTGGACCGGAAGTTTGCATTTTTGTATCTCTCTGAAGATGCTTATTACACTGAAGTTTGAGAATCACTGAGAATATGGAGAAATATCATTGGGTAAGACGGCAATAATCTGTACCTGAATGGTTTAAAATAACAGAACAGAAATCAGGATTTAAATCAGAGTAGCCTCCAAGCAATCTTTTCATAGTCAGGGAACTGAACTCTTTCAGATTTAATTATTCATATAGTGAATTTTAGAGCTACAAAGTGTTTAAATTTTAAACTTTCTTCAATTGCCTTCATAGGTTATTTTATTTTTCCAGGCACATGATAATTTGGAAAATGAAAAAATGGAAAATGAAAAAAAATTATTGCCCTAATGCCCATTAGACAACTACTTTTAACATTTGATATATTACCTTCCTACCCATTTTTCCAGGCACATGATAATTTGGAAAATGAAAAAATGGAAAATGAAAAAAAATTATTGCTCTAATGCCCATTAGACAACTACTTTTAACATTTGATATATTACCTTCCTACCCTTTTTTTTTTTTTTAAGAACGCTGCCTTTTCTTAACATAAGAATGATTTAGAAATGAGCTCCTTGGTCAGAAGCAATACTGAGTCAAACATCCATTAATACAAGGATAGCCATATTGGCAGAAGTGTTGCAGTCAGGGAAGACAAATACACATCTTGAAT
>NW_007739407.1:36168-36708 GCF_000696425.1 Galeopterus variegatus | reverse complement strand
AAGCCAGAATTTAAAAGGGAAGCAGAGAGTAAAGGTTTGGAAAATTTGCAGCCTGGCCATGCGGTAAAGAAGCGGGGAGCAGGCGAACAGTGCAAGGGTGAAGCAGATAAACTGGTTGCTAATGACATTATCTTGGTGGTGAGGCAGCCAGATGTTAATAGTGGAGAAAATGAGAGGAAAGCCCTGAAGGCATTTGAGAAGTCTGGAAGGGTGCCCCACCCATCATAGGCCCTGAGGCTTAGAAGGACTGAGTTGTCCGAGAGGACAGACCTGGGGCACAGCTGCCCTCAGNTAAGAGACTTATGTGGTGGCGAGCAGAATGCTGATAGAAATGTGGACAGTAAAGGCCATGCTGGAAGATGAGGTCTCACATAGAAATGAGGAACTTATTGGGAACTCGACAGAAGATCACCCTTGCTATACCATAGCAAGGAACTTGGTTGCATTGTGTCCATGCCCTTGAACTTTGTGGAAGGTGGAACTTAAGAGTTGTGAACCAGAGCATTTGGCCAAAGAAATTTTTAAGCGTCAAAGCAGTAA
>NW_007739407.1:26145-34540 GCF_000696425.1 Galeopterus variegatus | reverse complement strand
AAAAAATATGAGAGCACGTGATTTCATCAATAAACAGTGTAAAATTGAAAGCTAAACGGTGTGTGTTTATTTTGCTCATCTCACTATTTTTAAACTCTGTTAAAGTGAAAAATTAAATAATGTACATAGCATGTTACACATTAGGAAATGATCCCCGCACCAGTGAGCCACCCCCTCCCCCAAATAAATAAGCATTAGAAAATGTGCTCAGAATTTTTTTTGGATAAAACATTTTGTAAAATAGTGTTCAAGACTATTCTCTCTTTTCTAATGTCTCACTTTCTCAATTGTTAGCAAACAAAATCTCCATTCTCCTGATTTATATCCCCACGTGGAGTGATTCCACGTTATGAACATGTCTGTCTTTTTACCCTGTCTCCTCACAGTCTTTCACTAGGGAAAAGAGGAGGATTATTTTGGGGGGTAGTTTTAGAGAAGAATGGACAGGCATGACTGCATTAGTCTATTTTCTGTTGCTTATAGCAGAATTCCTGAAACCAGGTAATTTATAAAGAAATGAACTATATCTCTTGCAGTTTGGGATGCTGGGAAGTCTGTGGTCCAGGGGGCACACCTGGTGAGTGCCAACTTCTTGGTGGTGACGCTCCACAGCAACTCAGGGTATCATATGGTGAAAATGATCTTAGCAAGAGAGCTAACCTTCTCCTTATAAAGCCATCAGAACCAGACCCATTACTCCATGAATGGGGCAATCTATTTACTAGGGCATGGTCCTCACAATCTAATCACCTCTTAAAGGACTCACCTTCCAAATATCATAATTGGGTTTGCCACCCCCTTAGCACTGTTACAGTGGGGGTCAAGTTTCTAACACATGAAATTTGGGGGGACACATTTGGCCAGTAGCAATGACTAAGCTTCTTCTGGGTACCATTTCCAAATTTTCTTACCTATGGAGAAAGAGCGGATTCTGGTTTGCTCTCTGCCATGTGAGATGGAACTCATCCAAGACTTGCAAAAAATTAGGAAGTTGTGTTTGTAAAATACTAGAATGTATATTGTGATCATTCATGAAAAATAAATCTTCCAGTCTAGTTTTTGTCTATTTTGAGGCCATTTTAAACTCATGTATCAATATTCTAATTGTTTTATTCACTGGTGGAGGACAGGGGGTACTGTATTCCCTGAAAGTCCAATAGTACTAGACAAATGGTTTTGTTACTACCATAGAAGCACTGTCTCTCCAGCAAAAGAATTAGAATATCCCATTGAGAATGGGCTTGTCATTGGAGAGTGGTGGAGTGAGGGATGGTTCATGCTGGCAGAAGGAGAAGACAGGAGCTATGACTAAGTGTGAGTCACAAGAATCCAACCATGCCCAAGGAGAAGATGTGGGAGGATCAGACTACAATGTTTAAGAGGAAAAATACACTGGATATAAATAATTGCAAATGAAACATTAAAGAAGAAAGTATTAGTTAACTTGAAGACATAAGCATAGAAATGTCCAAAAATGAGATGAAGAGAGAAAAAATTACAACATAGTAAGCAGAACATCTGTGCATTTTCACCATATTCGTAAATTAACTCAAGAGGAACTATAGTCCCAAAGGTACAACCTAAAACTATAAACTTTCTAGAAGAAAACAAAGAAATAAATATTTGTGACTTTGAATTAAGCAAAGATTTCTTAGGTAAGACACCAACAGCAAAAGCATGCTCCATAAAAGAAAAACTTGATATACAAGCAAAGATACACATACAATGTAATAAATGTATGTGTACACAATATAAACACATAGATGTTAAAATATGTCAAATTGTGGACTTCATGTGCAGTTTATTTGCATCAATTTTACCTCATTAAAGCTGTTTTTTAAAACTGCCACAGAATTTTGCAATGGTGACACTGACAAGCGACTCAGCACCATCATGAAGATTAAAGGCTAGTTGGAGTAAATTCAAAACAGAATGAAAGGAAATAAAATAAAGACAATGAAAGTAGTTATAAGTGGTTAATCAACATCTGATTCTCCTCTCTTCTAAGCACAAAGGAAAACTTAGGCATAGCCATGTGCCATATTTTCCTTCCTTGATGAAAGTAGAAATACAAGTTTGCATAAAGCTATAAAATATCAAAATATCTTCCCTTGCTTGGTCAACATTTGGAGCTACAATATACTGTTGCCCAGACCACAGCAGGTTTCAGATGAATTAAAAATAAATTCTTGTGCTGAATCACTAATATTTGGAGATTGCTTTTTACTGCAGCATAACCTGGTTTATCTCTACTAAGATGATTTAGATTTTAGGACGTTTGCTATAAAAGGAAACAAAAATGGTGGGGCAATAGCAAGAGGTGCATGTAGAATCACAGATGGCTATTTTTTTATAAAATGGGAGTTATGACATTTTTACATAATACTTATTGAATAGGTAAAAAATTATAAAATTTAGTTACAGCTGTTACTATTCCCTACAGCAATTATTCGGAAAAAAAAAATTCTTTCCTCTAGACAGATCGCTTTCAGCTCCTGCTTGACCCCACAGCCTGGCATGATGTACAGTGAACAAATTACATTGTCATGCATGGTAGCCCTGTATTCAGGTCATAAGAATGAAAGGTGGCCTTAGATAGGAGAAAGAACAGTTCGTCCATTAAAATAGAATGGCCAATACAGTGCATTGGTAAAGCTACACAGAGATTAATAGATTTATTGGTGAGAGAGTTAATCCTCTCCTTCTATCAATATTTATTGATTGTTACTATGTTCCAGGCACTGTGTTAAGAGCTGGGGGTGCAGAAATGGACAAAATGCAGAAACAGCCCTGCACTCGTAAAGCTTGCATGCTAGTGGAGTGAAGGGGAGGTTGGTGAAAGCCAAAACAAACAAACAAACAAAAAAGTAATTTTTGTGGTGTATTAGAATTTATAAGTTCTATGGAAAGAAATAAGAAAAAATTAGAGGTATGGAGAAGAAGTATGGAATATGCACTTTTTCTTCTGTATGTCTATATTCTTGGTGAAATAAAAAGCAAGATCATCAGGAGAGGATCAGCAGATATTTTAAAATATGAGACAGAAAAGTAGACATGAAATAGCAATCTTGAAATCTGGATGAGTTAATTCATTAGGGAAATGTGGTGAGACTGCCGGGCAGCACTGAGGGACAAATTTGAGGTAATAAAACTGAAATAAATCCAATCAACATGATACATGTTTTTCTCCAAGCATCTTCAGCTGAATAAGTAGAGACAGTAGACATGTGGGGAATAGATTGGATTTGACCTGCATTTGAGGTTGGTGAATTATTCTCCCAATGATCCACACTGTAAACCTCAGGAACATTTCACTCAAGCTTTTTCTATCTACTTTTCATATTCAATCATTTGCTAAGTTATTCAATTACTCATTCATTTGTTCAATTAATGTATACTGGGGCACTTATATTGTTCATGGTACTATGGCAAATAGAAAAATACTTGCCTCAGGATATGTAATATAAGATAGGATAATGCAACACAATACAATGCCACAGCATAACATGACATGACATAACATAACATAATATGGCATAATGTTGGAGAAACCATCTGTGCACCATGCAGGTTTAATGAATTAGCTCAGAGAAGGCATATAGGCAGACTGAATCGCATGTACACAAAATGTATAAGTGCGAAAGGATAGTATGTTTAGAGAACTGACATAATTTGGCTTTGAAAGATCACGGTTTCTGGGTTGGGAGTAGCATCCAATGAGGAAATGAGAAGGAAGACAAAAGCAGGGACCAAATCATGAAGAAACACATCCCAAGCTAAGAAGTTAGGATTTATCAAGGTCACAAAATGCTCCTGGGCTCTCAAGTGAGGGACTGACATGATCACATTATTTTTTAGGAAGACCATTCTGACAATCTTGTACAAAATGCACTGAAGAAGATAAGACCTGTGACAAGATTTACTATTAACCTGCTAATCACTTTAAATTCTTCAGTACTTGTCTCCTACTTACTGACTAGTTCCTGAACTGCCTGGCTTGATCTACACGTTCCACCTTGTCTTTGATCTCTGCAGTTTTACAGCCACAGGTGCTTTTTATTGTTTGCTTTTGTAATATCAGTGTTGACTCCTAGAGTTTAATGTAGACCTTCATGCTTTAGTTATGCTCCTTATTCCGTCTTAGTTTGACTCGCTTTTCCATCTTAGCAATGCATCCCTGAACTTACTCACATAATGTCACTTCCAGACAGACCTGGGATTTTCTTCCTTCAAAGTTGAACTTATTATATGGATGAGACTAAAATAGAAACTAAAAAAGTGACAATAGGAATTAAGAAAAGTTCCTACTTCTGGGATGTTTAGGAGATATAATTATTGTTAAGTACTGGGATCTACTGGCTGTGGAGGGTGAATGAGAAAGGAGGATAAAGACTTATTTCCACAATTCACTTTTAGTAGCTTTCTATATTAACATTGAAATATGGAACATAAGAGGTGGGAGGAAGTTTTCAAAGGAAAACAATGGATTGCAGTTAAGCATATTTATGAGAGGATACTTAGTAAAAAGGTGAATATATAAGTTAAGTTCATGGGGAGTCTGGCTGCAAGATAAAACAATATGTGTTGTATACATTGAAGCCACCCTGAAAGGACACAAGCTGACATGAAGCCACCCAAGAAGATGGTCATGGTCAGACCCTTAGCAGTAACAGAGTTAAAGAGTAGATGGAGGAATGAACTCATGGAGAATTCTGAGAAAAAGGACATGACAATGGAAAGTCAGGAAAGGGTGTTAGAGAAGCCAGAGTAGGACGGAGTAGTCAACAGTGGCAAAGCAGCTCTGCTGAAAGTCACCACCTCCGCAGGGCTCTTAACATCGATTTTCTCTTTTTCTTTCCTATTGCTTCTGCCCTTACTGATGAGATTGCTCAATCACTCAATTGTCTCTCAGATTGTAAGTGCTTCTCAAATTCATCAGAGTTTCACAGTTATCAGAATTATCACTTGAACACATCAGTTCATATTACTATTTTTCCTACCCAAATACCTAAAATGGCAAAACTCGGACAATCAACTTCAAGCACTTTACCTAGAGAATACAGTCCCCCATGAGATTGCCCCAACCAATCCTTCTAACTTCATTGTCCCCAGAATCTTCTTCTGTACTTTTGCTCTATTCACAGTTGATCACTAACATTCCTGGACTGGGTAGGCTCTTTCAGACCTTTCTAACTTTGTATAAATTCTAGAATTACCCTCATCCTAGAAGTACTAGAATTACCTACATACCCTTCCGCATGTACCAAAATTTCTCTTCTCTTCCAAGTTTTAACTCAAATGTCAACTCCCATATATCATTTTTTGAGCCTATGGTTTTGAAGTAATTATTTTCCTGCTATATGGACATTGTATGTATCTATTTTTACACTTACTTTATTCTGTTTTCTCTATAGGGAGTTTCAGACTTACACATTTCTTAAAGTTATTGACCCTGTCTTTTTTATGCTGGTATTTTTTTTACCACACCCCACACCCCCTGCATGACTTTTCAAATTTTGGTTTCTTGCCATATATTTATTAAAATAGTTGATTCCTGAATTCTAAATTAGTTTGGGCCAAATTAAAAGGAACTTTCTATAGGTGTGTTCGTACACATGCTTACAAAAGCGTACATGCATGCCTGCTTACAAAGTCACGTAGATCAATAACAACTAGTTCGTTTTCCGTCAAAAGTATTTATAAATAGTAAGTGGTTAATCTTATCAGAATCTAGTGTGTTCTTTTTCCATTTGTTAAATGTAACATTTGGTACTTGATATTGAGAGGACAGATGCTAACTAAAATTTTCCTTCTACTAAAGAGAAACTGAGGACCAGTGAGATGTTACAATTCATTCCTGATGATATACTTTCCAGCTGTAGATGCTAGAATTTTCCCAAATCACTCAGTACCATCTCTGATTTGATTCATTTATGCAGAATTATGCATTTATGGCTTTAAAGAATGCCAGGGCAAGGAAGTGCTTAAAGATAATCTAATAAAAGATAACTACATTTATGGAGTTTCCACCTGGCACTGTGTTAGGCACTTTACAGACATAATGATTAATACAATGACCTCATGAAGTGGACGTTCTTATCCATATTTTAATGATAAATCTAATGTTAACAAGAATAAGTAACATACCTGCAACCTCTGCCAGCAAATGACAGAGCTAAATTTCAAGTGCATGTCTGCCTGCCTTCAAATTCCATTCTCTTAACAATTTTAGATCAGTGTAATAGTTGACGATTAGCTATCCTATGCGATGAGAATAGTGATACTAATTTTCAAACTGGTTCTTGAGAATTTCATCAGTAATGGGTAAAAAATGTTTTTAAAGTGAACCAATAAAAATGTTTTTTGTTTAACTCTCACATGTTTTATACAATCAAGTTTTTAGTTTATTATCCATTTTTTTATTAATTCACTCACAAAATTTTATTGAGTACCCACTATGAGCCAGACACTGTTCCCGGCACTTCTGTGATACATTCAAGAGCAAGACAAGAGAGAAGCCCTCCCTCGCAGAGCTTATATTTTAGCCAAGGTGAGACAGAAATTAAACAGTAATCACAATTATATAGTATATAGTGAGTTAGATGATGTTAAATGTTATGGAATTTTTAAAAAAAATAGTGAATTAGATAAGAATTGTGAAATGGAAGAGTGTATGGGTTGCAGATTTAAATAGTGAGTTTAGTGGACAAGCACTCCTGCAAGAAGGAATAGCTTTTGCAAAGGTACGACTGCACATTGGAGAGATGGCAAGCCCCGCATGCTGGGGTAAAGTGTGTGAGGGGGAGAGCTTTAAGAGACGAGATCTGAGAATGCCCAGGGAGAGGGTATGTGCCTCTACTGGAAGAGAACACATGCTGTATAGACATTCCTGTGCTCCAGTTTTGCATTAGCCCAGCACCCTTTGCTTTTGCTTTTGCCCTTTCATGACTTTGAGTCAGGAAATTAATCATGTCATATAGTGGCTTATAACTTACAATGGAAAGACTCCTTCTTGCAGCAATTACTATAGTGAAATCCAAGTAAAATGGAGAATCTGTCCCTCCGTGTTATCAAGACGAGAGCACAGAGAGGACTGCTGAGTTCAGATTAGATCTTTGAGTCCCCTTTTCCTGGTCTCTGACCATACTTTGTCTTTTCTTAGGGTGGATGTTAACTCCCAGTGGAACAGATTCTCTGGTAGAACTCATGGCTCTTACTCCAGGAACTGATGAAAAGATCTGCCCTTAACAGATATTTCACTTTCTAAAATTTCTCACAAATTATTATGGAGTTCACTCTACCCTTGATGTAAACATCAGTCAAATACTTGGTAACTGGTAATTTACAGTAAAATCTTGAGACTTAAGTTCTTAAATTTTAAATTTCGAAGCTCAGAAACCCTTACTCTTGAAGGGAATAAAAAACTCTGCTCTGCCTTTGAATGTTAACTCCAATTAAGCACCACTGTCTCAAAGGGCAAGCCTCTCCACTGACGTTAGAGTTTATTTTTTTTTTTTTTACTTTCTTTAAAATGTTTTGCCTTTAACGAAAAGCATGATGATTTCTCCCTCATGAATACCTGATCATTAGAGAAAGTCTCAAATGCATTCCATTGATTAGCATCTCCAAGTAAAACATGGGTTTTAAATCCTGGCTAGGCTTTCCCCCTGATTATCTCTGGAAGAAAGAAAACACAAAACAGCCAGAGGAGAGATTTTAAGTTTATTCTCTCTTTTTGTACTTATAATAAAGACTTTTCTTTCCAAACCAATCAGCAACCCATTGGCCAGAACCCAGGGTTGGCTCATAGGAAATTCAAGCCTGAAATGGACAGCGGGAAGCTGTCTTTTTGTGCAATATCTCAAGAAAAATAAAACAAATTTGATCATTATGAATCCTGTGTTGCCTCATGATGATGCCTCAGTCCTTGACATCCCTGCCATCATGTGAATAACAAGAGCTCTCAGCACTGACAGCCTGCCTTGTCCTAACTTGCGATTAGCATCAGTCATCCTGGATACCTGCTTAGCAGACTTGAACAACTCTATTTTTTTTTTCTGGAAATAGAACAGGAAAGCATTCAGTTTTAACTAACATACACTGGTTCACATTCTGTGACAAATTCTATGCTAGATGCTTTTGGGGCCAAATGTGGAAGACTTAGAGTGGAGGGAAAAGCTGCCCAAAGTACAGCCAGATGCAGAGCAGAATGAATTTTTCCCAGAAATAAAAAATGGAATTAGAAATGAAGGCCTTCAAAATATTACATGTATTTATGCTGCCACAATATTCAAAGAGTCAGCATGAACATTTGCTTTAATGGAAGAGGGGGGAAAAAACCAATAAAATTCATTTCAACTATCTGATTAAGCTAAAATATGAGTTGAAGTTGATT
>NW_007739407.1:20557-25362 GCF_000696425.1 Galeopterus variegatus | reverse complement strand
GTGAGGCAAAAAAAAAGAAAGAAAAAAGAAGTGGAGTGAGACAGGGGGTTGAAATAGCATCTCAGAAAGCAGCAGAGTCATTACGCTTCAGTTAATAATATTTAAGTGAAGCGATTCTAAGGCAGGCATCTTAGGCAAGTAGAAGGATGTTCCCAGAGTTTACCAGCAGTCTTTGATAGCACACTTTTTTTAATTGCATTTTTTATACTTGGGGACAGAAGGACCTGATTTTTATGTCTGCAAAGTCACCCAGTTGACTCTAGGTGAGCCCTGCAGGCTGCCTTTCACCGTGCTATAGAAGCTAGGATCCAAAAGTGTTAGGAGGCACGGTGGGATGAGCACTGCGACTGTTCACTGGAAACTTTTCAGCAGGGAGGATTAGGATAACATCAACGTTCTTAACAACATCTGGCTATTTACCTGCCCCTCCTCCCACCCCTGTAGCCATTCCGGCCACCATGAAGTGGATCTTCTCAAACCGCTTTCTCTCTCTCTTCCCTGCTTCCACTCTTTCATTGTCTCAGACAAGGAAGGGTAGAGCAGGGATAAAGAAATGCTGACCCTGGGCTCCCCCTTGCGCTGACTCCGGGACGGCCGCCTTCATTCCTGCCTCGCCCCCGCCCTCGGGGTGGCTCTTCTGTCCCAGCTCCCTGAACTCAGTCACCTTCTGCTTTTTCTTCTTCTTCTCTTGGGTCTGGCTCCTGGCATGGATCCCGGCTCACTGAACTCACCCATTCACCATACACTTGTTTAATTGAATTGAATTGACAGGGAAACAGGAAACTTCAGTACTAACATCTAGTTTGATATTAGAGTTTATATTAATTCAACTTTTTTGAACCTCAATATTATAATCTTTAAGTGAGAAATTTCATTATGATCTTCCTAATATGATGCTTTGGTTTCTAGAAATATTTTTTCTCCCAAATAAAATAGCAACCATAGAAGGGAATTTAGCCATTTCCTCAATAGCAATATCCAGAAATTGCGGACTGATAGTCAACTTAGAACATTGACACAGAACTGAAAGAACATATATGTTGATATCTAAAAAAATTATTACAAAATCTTGACCCCTGATTTTTAGAATATGCTCATGTTACCATAATAATGATTAAATTTTTATTTTCATGATGACTCTATTCACATTTCATGATCTTACTATATAACTCAACCAGTCCTCATATAACATACAATTTATTGTACGCTTGGATTAACTATATGAGGACTGTCTTTTCCTCAATTTCAAAACAGATTTGGTAAATCCTCCTTCGATGACTTCTGAGTCAAACTGGTGGGAAGAAAAATGAGAGGAAGAAAAAACAGACATTTTTATTGTTAAAAGAGAGAATAAATCTTTCCTGGATAGAGATGCTGTTAATATTCTGAACCACATGGTCAAACAAAGTTATGTTTCCTGTACAGGATAAGAAACTGTAGGGTAATAAACAAGACTTTTCATGGCTTCATTTTTCCAGCTGTTTGTGGAAATGCTTGACATTTAACAACACGCACTCGGCTGTTAGACAGAAAATGGAATTATCACATCTTTCCAGCAACTGTCCACAAGGCAGATCTCACTCCACTCTGCTGCCAGATGTCTTCTTGAGCCCAGAGTGGAATTCCCTGCAGAGGAAATTTCAAATGCAGTGAAAATAAAAGGTTGGGGGACATTTAAAGCAATGGTAAGAAATAGTTCTTAAATGCAGCAATTCTCTAAGTTATGTCTTATTCTTCTACTGAGAATGGAAAGAAAAATAAAAGATCAGTGTGTATTGTGACACTTCAGTCATCCCTCCTACCCCCACTCTCACAAAAGGAACAATCTTTAGCAAATAAAATATGGCCTTGTGTCATTGTCATCTTTGCTGAGCACATGCATTCTCCTCATTGGTGGGGAGGTTTGAAATGCAACATCCTATTGGAAGAAGATCGAAAACTAGATGTGGGGAGATTATTTAGTAATCGCCCCCCACCTTTTTTCTTTGCTGAAATTGTAAGAGTTCTGAACAATGTCATTGCTAAGCAACAGATCAGACATTTCCTTCCAAGCTGCAGGTGAACAGGAAGGTATAATGTGTGCTCAATCAGAACCCTCACGGATGCATCGGGCCGCTGCACACCAGGCTGTGAGGTGCAGGCGACTCTTGCCTCTGCTCTGACGCCCTTCACGGTGATGCGGGATGGACACCTGTCAGGACACAGGAGCCAGGGTTCAGGCCCCAAAGATGTCGTTAAGAATGGGAATTTTCGGGCAGGCCGGGTGGCGCACTGCTACAGTGCGCCGCTTGGGAGCGCGGCGGTGCTCCCGCCGAGGGTTCGGATCCCACATACAGACCGGTTCCCGCTCACTGGCTGAGCGAGGTGCAGGAGCAACACGGAGGGTTGTGATCCCGTTGCCGGTCCCGGTCCGGTACGGCGCGACACTGAGGGTTGCGATCCGTTGCCGGTCACGAAAAAAGACAAAAAGGAAAAAAAAAAAAAAAAGAATGGGAATTTTCGTAAGCCATTTCATGTCTCTAGACCTCAGTTTTCCAACATGTAAAAGAAGGCAATTAGGCTAGATTAGTATTTCCCAAATTTTACTTGAATCAGAATAATCTGAAAAGATATTTCTATAACCTCTATTTCAGTAGATATTGGAGATTATCAAGGCATCTGTATTTTCAAACAATCTCCCCCAGTGATTCTGATACAAACCAAAGATTGGGATTGATTAGACTAAAAGGTTTATAAGAATCCTTTCTATTCTTACTTTCTATGAGTTTAAAAATTGGGGTTTAATGGGTTCAAAATGGTTTACTGGACAAAAATCAAGTGGACAACTCCTCAGGAAAAACTTGTCATCACTGAACCAGGAAGCACTTTATATTTCATAAACCTCATTTTACTTAACTTTATAATCAGTAGAAGCAACAGCATCATCTTACCTGAAGCTACTTTAATTCTTTCTTTTGTTTCCCATGTACAATTGTTACTTGTAATGACAACAGTAGCTAAGAGTTATGTAGCACATATTTTGTGCTCGGAATTCTTGTAAGTCCCTTACATTTATTAATGAATTTAATCTTTACAACAACTTTATGCAATAGTTATTTTTAGCCCAACTTACAGATGAGGACAATTGGCACTAACAGCACAAGTAATTTAATCAAGGTCCCACAGATAATAGTAGACTAAGCTAGAATTTGAACCAGGCAGTAGAGCTCCAATGCTCACACTTTATCACTACGCTGTTCTGAATCTAACTTATTGGTACAGTTTTGCTCTTTACATAATTTATGATGCCCTCCTGGTTTTATCCTAATTTTTAATTCCTATTACTGAATCCCTAATGTATGTTGATGCCAATTCACCATAAATAACTTCAGAATTTACTGAGCGAGCACCTTAAATGTGAGTAGCATTGTGCCACACACTACATAATGAAAAAGGCCTTTGCTTTCAAGGACTTACATAGATAGCATTTTTAACAAATGTAGGTATTTTTACTTCTGATCTGTCTAAAACCATCTCTACTAGTGGTTTCAGCCATAGCTTTGCTCACTTCATTAGCACACATTTGCTACCAACTTCCAAACACTTCACATTACACTTTAAGTCCCAGTAATTGAAAACTCTATCCTCTACTTCCATCATACCTTAAGGTACTCATTGCTAATCATTTCTTGGCTGAGCTCTCATACAAAGCAGTCAGAATATTACAGAGAAATGTTACCTGTACATAAATGTGAATCAGCCTTTTCTCAAATCTTTGAAAATCCTACTAGAAATCATGTTTGCTAGGAAATCTCAATTCAAATTAAGCAAAAGTGATTTCCAAAGCATTTCTAACTCTCAAAAGAGTATTTTGCAAGTGCGGTTGTAGATGTGTTTGAATGCATCTGTGGAACAGTCTCACAAATAAATGATATTCAGAATTTTATAAAAGAAAGTTATTTTCAATTCTCATCTTACCTAGTTGAATCTAATATTATAAACGCAATCATGTGTCAAAATGTAATTCTCAAAATATTAAAAACATAATTCTTACATAAATAAATAGTAATCATTTGTCAATTTTTTATTTAATTAATTAATGAGAGAATCTGATTTGAGAAAACTGATTCAAAATATACATTAAAGAAATGGAATTTTTTTTCTATTATACATGAAGTCAAAAGGAATGTTAATGTAAGGTTCTTACATTAGATTTGAAATAAACTGGTTCATATCATAAATTGCAATAAAACCACAGACTTTACCTTTCCTAGTTACAAGAAATAGTTATCTTGTTTTATCATTCTTCTAAAAGTTAACTTCTAGCTTTAAAAAGTTGTAAAACATCTGAGCCATAATCAATAGTAAACATTATGTTAAACATAGTATCCCAAGAGAGTCAGTTGGCCCTTAAGTAAAAATGATGGATAATGCTTCAGCATAGTATTAAATATTTACACAATGTTTTGCTTTATTTTCGATTATTGGACCATTTAAATATATATTATTTTATAAAATCCATCAGAAATTCAGAAATCCAGCCCATTTTGTTGGATTACAATTATTTTTCGTATTAAGGTTAGCATATGGAATAGACCATTTCCCCAGGAAAAGCTATGGTTGATCAACAGAGATTGTGTCAGGACAGATGAGACTAAAGTCCAGGAGACCATGAAGAAAGTTACTGCAATACTCCAGGCAATAAATATGGAATAGACCATTTCCCCAGGAAAAGCTATGGTTGATCAACAGAGATTGTGTCAGTACAGATGAGACTAAAGTCCAGGAGACCATGAAGAAAGTTACTGCAATACTCCAGGCAATAA
>NW_007739407.1:19279-20045 GCF_000696425.1 Galeopterus variegatus | reverse complement strand
ACAGATGAGACTAAAGTCCAGGAGACCATGAAGAAAGTTACTGCAATACTCCAGGCAATAAAGGCTGGACCAGGGAATGATAAATGCTGGCCCAGAATTTCATTGCCTGGATCATGATAAATGTTTAAGTCCGTGAAAATTTAAGTCTATGACAAATGCTTAAACAGGGAAAGGTATGACTGCTACCCAGGAGTTGGTTCATAAATATTAACTAAATATGTCTAAGTATAACTTTGAAGAAAACAACTGACTCCAAAAGCTATCTGCTATAGTCTCAATATTTGTGTTCCCCTAAAATTCATATGTTGAAACCTAACCCCAAGGGTGATGGTATTAGTAGCAGGCAGGGCCTTTTGGGAGATGATTAAGTCATGAGGACAGAGCCCTCGTGAATGGGATTAGCGCCCTTATAAAAGAGCCCTAGAGAGCTGCCTTGCGTTATCCATCATGGGAGGAAACAGTGAGAAGGTCTAGTCTGAGGAACCAGGCCCTCAAACCTGCCACGGCCTTCATCTCAGACGTCCCAGCCTCCAGATCCGTGAGGAATAAATGCTTGCCGCTTACAGTCCACCCAATTTATGGTGCTTTTTTTTAACAGCAGCCCAAATAAACTAAATCACTACTCATTGGCAAGAATAAATGAATAAAAATTGTTTGGATGGTCAGTTTTTTTTAAAAGTGTTCTGAGGTTCGAGACTACTTTTTTCTGACCCGTTTTATTACTTGTCATTATGATATCTACTATTCTGTTAATGACTCCAGATGG
>NW_007739407.1:17119-18649 GCF_000696425.1 Galeopterus variegatus | reverse complement strand
TAACCCCTGGCAATCACAGATCTTTTTGTTTTGCTGGGAGTTAAAAGAGGCTTCCAGAATCCATGTTTGACTCTCTCAAAGAATGGTAAAATCTTTAGAGTACAGAAACTGTGCAGCATACCAGCCTTTAACCTCTAAACATCTAATAAAAATGCCACCGTTGTACTAAAATTATAAGACTTTCTGATTGATTAATTGGTTGGTTGACTCTGGGAAGTGGAAAAAGAAGAGTGATCGGAAGTAGCATAGAAAAGGGCAGTTGATTTCTTAGCAGTGACTGTTGCTTAGTGTCTTACTTTAATGTGTTTTGTTTAATTCACCGAACCTTTGCTGCTTTTGAATGGAACGAGCCTAAATTCACATGATGACTAATAGGCTGTGTGCTCAGAGGGTTCATTTTAGAATTTTCTCTAATGTCAGGAAATAACTTAAAAGTCTGATCTGTACGATCTGTACACACCTGCAGAGTCAAGTGTGTCAGAGTTGCGTGTGCTGATGTTTCCAGGAAACGAGCTACCACACCAGGTTCGTGACTTGTTGCCTGGCAACCTCAGGACCCAAGCTTTAACTGCTCTCTGTAAGCACTTCTCTGATGTGGGTCCGTGGTTATTTCGGGAACTCACCTCAGAACACGATGACCTGGTGTGCATAGTCAAAGCAAAGTCGAGGATGGAGACAATTTTCCAGAAAATTCATAAAATAATCCTACTGCTAAAATTACCCCAAATCATTAAACTTCTGATAAAGAAATCCTCAGATTTTGATGCATTTTATCATCATCAAAGTCATGATTATTTAATGTGAAGAATCTATTTTTTTTCCAGGCTGACCTAAAGTACTAATTTTTAAGTTGTGGTTCAGAGATAGTAGCAAATTTTAGGAATTAGAAACTTGCCTCTTTTAATAGCTGGGCCACTTGACCCTCAACCGCATGCTAAATCTAATTGTAGCTGACAATTTTTACAATACTTACATGAGCAGGCAGAGCGTTAACTCTTCACATAGAGTAATTCATATAATCATCACAAAGGTCCTATGAGATAGGTGCTATTATTTCATTGCACAAGTGTAGAAACTGAAACACAGAGAAATTAGGTAACTTTAAGAAATTTCACAAGGTCACGATTAATGGTTAAGCTAGGATTTGGGCTCATTCATTTTGACATCAGTTTTTGTTTCCTTAAAACTATAGAGAGAATTCTGATCTCAACAGAGATTTAAGAAATTTTAAGCTAACAGATCTGTGGCTTCAATTAATTTTTTGTTTCTAGACAAGCTCTAACCTTATGGCCTAACTCTGACAACTGGATTTTGCATTATTCCTGAGGCCCAATCACCACCTCCTCAGAACGTTCTATTTATCAGATCCTGACTCTTCCCCATCCAAAAGACACAATTCTGCCCAGAAACTTCACAAGTTCAGAAAAAAGCACTGGTTTTGAAGGTTGGTTTACTTATTTGCTCATTTAATTATCCATCTATTATTTACCAGCAACACATTTTGTGTTAGAAATTCAAAAAATAATAATT
>NW_007739407.1:15760-16120 GCF_000696425.1 Galeopterus variegatus | reverse complement strand
ATTATCCATCTATTATTTACCAGCAACACATTTTGTGTTAGAAATTCAAAAAATAATAATTCTAAGAGGCTTGACTCCAAATAATTACATACATGGTATGTGATGTCATAGTGACCTTGTGATTTAACCCAGTTTTCTTGAGGATAAAATCACAATAACAGAGCTGCTAGCTAATTGGGTGGTTGTGAGGATTAAGTGAGATAACTCAGACAAAGCACATAAAGCCTGGGAAAAAGTTATTACTTAGTAGAGAAATACATACTCTCAGCCCTTACTAGCACAAGGTTTAATTGGAGCCATAGGCACTCAGAACACCACTACTTCTATATGTAAAAGGCAGTGATAAAAATATGCAAAGAC
>NW_007739407.1:13242-14941 GCF_000696425.1 Galeopterus variegatus | reverse complement strand
AAACCACAGGACATGCTTTGTTCAATCAGAGGGAGACTCACATTAACCAAGGTCACAGACACTGAAGTACAAAATCAGAAAATCCATTTATTATTGTGCAATAATAATTATGAATACTGAGGAGACTGGAAACTTGAGTTCTTCATCCAGTGCATTGTTTTCCCGTGACATGCAACATAAAAAGCAGGAGTATAATGAGAAGATTACATGGAACCAGAACAAAATAGTTACGTAATTTAAATTTCTACTGATATCAAGCTAAGATTCTTGGTACCAATAACACAGGCAGGTAGAGTCCCTAGGCCTACCAATCTACCAGACAGTGCTCAGATGAGCACTGCAAATATTTTTCCAAGTGTTCCCCATCGTGTATGGTTTTATGTTTGAATTACCTTTCNATTGAGTGCCTACTATGTGCTAGGCATTGTTTTAGGTGATGGGAATACAAGTGACTAAACCGAAGTTTCTATTCCCATGGAACTTGTACTCCAGTAGGGGGAACAGATACATGTCTGTCATATAACAAAACATGCACGCTATGTTGAAGTCAGAAAAGTGTTATGAAGCAAAATAAATAGGAGTAAAGAGAAAGACATCATGAAGAAGTGTCTATTTAGTATAACAAAGTCAGGAAGGCCTCTCTGAAAAGATAACATTTGAACCAAAAGTAGAAGGCGAGAGAGCAGATAGAATCAAAACTGGCAGGCTAGGGAGTGAGGGAGTGGGTCTGCGGGATGGGAGGTGAGCATCGTGGGGAGGGGTGGAGGCCCTGAGGTGGAAGCATGCGACAAGGAAGCTACTATGTTTGAGGAGAGGGAGTTTGTAGGAGAGTCCCAGAAGATGAAGCTGGGAAGATGGCAGGGGCATGGCTTGTGTAGGAATTTGTAAGCCAGTAAGATCTTGGGTGAGGTTGTATCAAGAATGTTGGCACAAATTTGTTGACTCACTAATGTTATTTATTAAGGACCATAAATTAGCTCATTTGAGCTTTGCAAAAATCTCATTTATTCTCATAGAATCACAGAATATTAAAGATGGAAAGGACATGCACATTATCCATCACAGCCATAAATCTTACACTTGATCCTCTCATGTAATGTCAAAACAACAACAACAGAAATAACTTCAGTGCTCAGTGAGTGCTCACATGTTAATCATTGTGCAAAGGACTTTATGCATTTTTTTTTCATTTCTGTCTCAAAGAGAGATGATAAAAATAAGTCTCACAGAATTAAAATAGCATCACTGCCAGGAGACTATCCTGCTCTTCTTGAATAATGCCAGGGAAACCCACCATTGAAGGACAGAACTGACAATGGGAACCTGTTTTGTGATGCTGTGGGTCATTATGTCTTCTGTCCCCTCCACTGCCACACCTTTTTTCTTTTTTGTAAAGATTTTTTTAAGAGAGAGAGAGAGGGAGTGTGTGTGTGTGTGTCTTGCGTGTGTGTGTGTGTGTGTGTGTGTGTGTGTGTTTTCCTCCATAAATAGATGTGACCGGCATGGTCGTTAGGGTAGTTTGAATAGGAAAGAAGAATGTGCCACAGTGAAGTTAAGAGACTGGCAGGATCTTAAGAGCCCTCATGGGGCCAACTTTAAATTTTCCGATGTGTAAATTGCTTAGTCTCATAAGCTCAGAAACCACAGGACATGCTTTGTTCAATCAGAGGGAGACTCACATTAACCAAGGTCACAGACA
>NW_007739407.1:0-12256 GCF_000696425.1 Galeopterus variegatus | reverse complement strand
ACTGCAAATATTTTTCCAAGTGTTCCCCATCGTGTATGGTTTTATGTTTGAATTACCTTTCGTATTTTTTTTTTAATGTAGCACAACAATAAACAGGGATCCCACATTGCCCATTTCTTACATGGTAACACTTTAAAGATACCACAGTCTAGCAAGAGTAATTAAAAAACAATTCTAGCCTTTACTTGTAGTTTTCAGTGAACATTAATGAGGATCCAATTCTTAACCCACAGCAGGAACCCACAAATAGAGTTCCTTTTCTACTTCCCTTCAATTCTCTCACAAGCTGCACATATCTTGAACCTCCCATTATGTAATTACTTTCTGCTCTCTCCCTGCAACACCCCAAGATGTCCTGCCTATGTGGAATCTGTGCTCTCTTCTTCCCTAGAATCCTGCTGCACCCCACTCCCTGTGAGTGGCTGTTTACATTTGTAGTCCTGCTCACCAGCTGTGCCAAGCTGCTTTGAGAGGGTTGGAGGAAACAGCAGCCCTACATGCCTTAGTATCCTTCAACAGGCAACCAGCAACGTTCACAGAGCTTTACCATGGGAATGTGTTTATTCTCACACTCAGCATGATTTTCTCAAAAGAAATTTCCTTTTTTTTCTCTTTTATTTAAAAAAAAATATTAAGAATATTCATGAGATACAAAGCTAATAGTCACCCCTCAAAAGAAATTTCTAATAGAGAATTCTCAAGGATGAGTTCTGGTAAATAAAATTCTCCATCTTGTTATATCTATATACTGTTTCACATCCAATAAGGTAACTGAGAATCAGGTCAAATTCTCTTCAAGGTGACCTTGTTTATCTCTGCTCTGAGTCATCACCAGAAGATAATATAATGCAAATATCTAAGGAAAATACTGTTTTTTTTCATGTTCAAGTTCTTGAGTGACACCTCACTGTAGCCCCTGGACCTTAGGACTCTGAAATTATCTGAAGGGTCAGTTAATATTTTTACAATACTCATGTACTTACTCCCCTCAGGCTTCACTTTGGTCATATCTCCATTAATGCAACAAGGAGGGTAAGGTTGATAACTGCCTAAAATCTTTCTTGAAAGAACTGGAGTAGGGGGTAAATGAGTTTGTAACATTTCTTTTATTTATCTGCCCGATCCAATCTGATCACAAACCAACATGCATTTGGCAAAAAAAGGAACTCATACTAGCTTTGGAATCATGCAACTGGGTTTTGAGAGACCACAAAAACCAGGCAATTATTTACTCATTAGAAATATTTTCAGAGGGGCCGGCACGGTGGTGCACTGCTACAGTGCGCCGCTTGGGAGTGCGGCGGCGCTCCCGCTGAGGGTTCGGATCCCACATACAGACCAGTTCCCACTCACTCGCTGAGCGAGGGGCGGGCGCAGCACCAAGGGTTGCGATCCCGTTGCCGGTCCCGTTGCCGGACACAAAAAAAGACAAAAAGGAAAAAAAAAAAAAAGAAATATTTTCAGAAAAAAAAAATTTAATGTATTGAGACTTTTGTAGAAATTAAGTCAAATGGTGGTATTTCATACCATTGGAAAAATGTCACTTGACATCAGTGTTGAAGAGTGGTGGGTTTCTGAGCATCCACTGTGTATTTGGAGTCACATTATATAAATCTCCAACCCACTTTTCATGATCTTAACGTAGAACCACTTTGATGAATCCATTTTATAACAAATTTTCTGTTGTTTTCTCTTTCTCCTTACTTCTGACCTTGGGATTCATCTTCTTTTAAACACCTGTCATTGCTAAATGGTACTCAACATATTGTGCTATTTCTCTAGCTTAATACGTTTATATCCCAGATCAATTATTCTTCAAATGCTACCTCTGTTTATACTGCCTTCCTCCCACCCTTTGGGAATACAACCTAGTTTGGCCCCCAGAAACCTTGAACTCTGTGCAAACTCTGCCTAATCACCCAGTAAATTTTCCCTAGTAACACCAAGCGGATATAGAAGAAAATTTTAATGAAAGGTAAGGTATTTTTTATGAAAATAAGAACATTTTTACTATATAAATTGTGCATACTATTCGACTTTTATCTTATTCATAAGTAAGAAAAAAGGGCTTATTATTTGGTGATTGTAGAATGAAATAAAAACCATGCCTATTACGTTTAGCTCCTAAAGTTCTTTTATTTATATTCCTTAAATTGCTTGCAATTCCAGTGAAACCTCAAAATTTGTGGAGTCATCAGACATCATTTTGTCAAATTCTTTCCTTATGCTTAATGTTCTATTTAAAATCTCCAACAAATAGATGTGGGTTTTGTTGTTGTTGTTGTTGTTTGTTTCTGAACACTTCTCATGTAGCTTCTATCTCTGAAGACCCAATTTTGCACTCAGGAAAATTATACTAATGTTAATAAAGATATTAATTTAAAAGAATGATTGCTGGGGAAGTGATGGATTTGATCATACGTAATTCCCACTTTACTAATAAATATTATTTTCTTTGTATGATGCAGGCATCAGAGGAAGTGCAGAGATTTTAGATCTGGACATGAAATACAAAGCTTAGAAAAAGTCAAATAGCATTCATTATTAAAAACCAATAGTGAACAGTGATGTCATCAAGATGTAGGAATAGATGATTGCCTCCACACAAGTAACCAACTTACAACTATTAAAATGCAAAGACTGCCAATCCAGGATGGCTAGAGCTGGAAGAAGAAGAGGATAGACCCACGGAGTTCAAGAAGATGCAAGAGACCATGGTGAGAGGGTACAGGGATGGCACCTATTGCTCTGAGCCCTGGCCACTTCTGAGCCACCCTGGTCTCTTCTGAACCAAACTGGTAGGGGGTGACGGGTGGCTGCTTCACATGGCTCAAAGCCAGAGAAAGTTGCAGCAACACCGTTTTCATAAACCTGCTTGGAGTCTGTGGGGACAGGAGGTCTTCAGAGTGTACCACACCAGCCCACAGTTCATTAAGACCATTGACAGGATTCTCCTGGGCCTGAAAAGGAGCAAGCAACTAGAGCTGACTGGAGAAAGGAGCTTCCAGAGGCCAGTGAGTTATTGCAAGGGACACATACACAGTTTACCCCACAGGGAGTGGTTGGAGTGCAGGGAAAAGACTAGCCAGCTGGGGGAACATTGGATACAGTGAGGGCAGCTGGTCTCAGTGGAAAGCAATCAAGGCAACATAACTGCAGGGGGTGCAATCTGCAAAACAGACTCAGTCCCAGGCAGGAATTTTCATGTAGCCCAGACCTGGAAGTGATTAGCAATTGGCATAAAAACTCCTTCCCCGCATAGTCAACAGCAAAGCTGCAATTTAGCTCAAGTACAGAGCTCAAGGTCTGGTCCCCACAGAAAGTGCCCCCAACTCAGAAACTAACCACAGAACAGCACATTAGTTCCTATGCAGAGTCTAAGTTGTGGTGGTAGCTAATAATGCCCCACAAAATGAAAAAATACAAAACAAACAAATCAAAACAAACAAAAAACACAGACCAGATGCAAAGCTCTAATAGCCACCTATAAAACCTAGAAGAGGTAGCAGTCTCCTCAAATGCTGGGCGTCACTGTAAAGACACAAAGATCCAGAAAGAACAATGTCACCACCAGAGGAAACAAACAAAGCATGAGCAAGAGATGCAGAGTGTAGTGGATTGAATTATGTCCCCAAAAAACTCAATGAAGGTTCAATTGTGACCCCCAAGTTTTATGTATTGGAAACTTAGCCCCCACTGTGACTGTTAAGAGGGTGGGAAATCTTATTACAGTAATTGAAAGGTGGAGCCTTGAAGAGGTGATTGGATTGTAGGACTGTGCAGTAGAGAATGGATTAAAAATGGTGGTTGGGGGAGTGGTTCTGAGGGCTTTAAAAGGAGGGGAGAGTCTGTCTGTCTTGCTCTCTCTCTGCTTCCACCATCTTGTCATGTGAGACCTCTGCATCACTGTTGCCACCACTAGATGGACTTTGGACTTTCCAGCCTCAGAAACCGTAAGCAATACATTTTATTTTCCTTATAAATTACCCAGTTCCAAGTATTTTGTTATAGCAACACAAAACGGATTAATACACAGAGGAACAGCAAATCTACAAAATGTTTGACAGAGAATTCAGAGTAACCCTCTTAAGGATGTTTAGAGAGTCACAAGAAAATACAGATAGAAAATTAAATGATATATAGGAAAAAAATCAGGAGCAGAATGGGAAACTTGACAAAGGAATAGAATCAACTAAAAAAAATAGAAATTCTAGAATTAAAGAATACATCATTTGAATTTAAAAACTCTAAAGAAAGCTTTAACAGCAGATTTAATCAAACAGAGGAAAGAATCAGTGAACTCAAAGATAAAATGCACAAAATTATCCAATCAGAAGAGCAACAAGAAAAAAATGAGACAGAAATACAGCAAACATGGGACCCCCCTCAAGCAAAGTAACCTCAGCAGAATTGGCATACTCAGAGGAGAAGAAAAAGGAAGAGACCTCAAAAGCATATTCAAGAAAATAAAGACTAAACATTTATAAAGTATGAAGACGGTGGCATCCATGTAAGGAAATGCAGAGGTCGCCAATCAAATTCAATTCAAAGAGGAGCACCTGAAGACACATCACAATCAAACCATTAAAAACCAAAGACAAAGAGAATATTGAAAGAAGCAAGGGAAAAGAAACACATAACATTCAACAGAGCCCCAATACATCTCTCAGCGGATTTCTCAGCAGATACCCTACAGACCAGAAGAAAATGGAATGATATTTCCAAAGTCTGAAGAAAAAAGATGGTCAGCCAAGAATTCTGTATCTGACAAAACTAACCTTCAAATTTGAAGGAGAAATAAAGTCATTCCCAGACAAACAAAGGCTAAGGGAATTTATCAACACTAGCCCTGCCCTACAGTAAATGCTAAAGGGGGCTGGCTCTTTAATCTGAAAGAAAATAACCCTGAAGAGTAGCAAGAAAACATTCAAAGGTACATAACTCATTAGTAATGTAAATACACAGACAACCTCAGAATAATCCAATGGTGAAAGGGTGTTGAATAAACCACATATATACTTAGCATAAAGACTAAAGGATAAACCTAAGAAGACAATAGCATATACAACAACCATATAAAAGACAGGCAATTGTAAAAGATGTAACCTGGAACAACAAAGTGTCAGAAATTCAGGGGAATGATGTGTAAGCATAGAGTTAGGTTTGTTTTTTTCTTCTTTCTTAGGTATCCAAGTTAAGCTGTTTTTAATCTAAAATAACTTGTTATAATTATGACATGATTTTGTAAGCCTCGTAGTAGCCATAACACAAAAACTTATAAGAGACATACTAAAAATAGATAGCAAGAAATCAAAATATATAGCTAGAGGAAACCACTCAACCACAAAGGAAGACAGGAAGATCATAAAAAAAAGGACAAAAGTTTCTACAAAGCAACTAGGAAAAAAAGAATGCCAATGTGGCAGTAATGAGTCCTTATGTATAAATAATAATCCTAAATGTAAATGAATTAAATGTTCTAATTAAAAGACACAGAGTGGTTGAATGGATTATAAAACAATAACCAAAAAAGCATGCTGCCTACAAGAAACTCACTAAACCTATAAAGAAACACACTGTCTGAAAGTGGAGGGATGGAGAAAGATATTTCACACAAATGGAAATCAAAAAAGAGCGGGAGTAGCCATACTTATATCAGATAAAATAGACTTTAAGCCAAGGAAAATAAGAACAAAAAGATAAGAAAGGCCACTATATAATGATGAAGGGATCAATTCAACAAGAGGATCTAACAATTTTAAATATATAAGCAACTTACTTTGGAGCATTCACTTATGTAAAGCAGTTACTATTGGACTTAATGGGAAAAAGAATGCAACACAATAATAGTTGGGGACTTTAATACATTACTTTCAACAAAGGACAGAGCATCCAGACAGAAAATTCACCAGAAAACATCAGAATTAATCTCTGCTTTAGGCCAGACTGACCTAATGGATGTTTATAGAACTTTTTATCTAACTACTGCTGAATACACATTCTTCTCAGCAGCACATGCAACATTCTCTAGAATAGACCATAAGTTAGGACACAAAACAATTCTCAACAATTTTATTTATTTATTTATTTATTTATTTATTTATTTATTTATTATTATTATTATTATTTTACATTCTAAGATGTTGTTGCAGAGCAGTTGGAGGGAGGGAGAGAGACGAAGGGGAAAGGAAATAGGATGGGAGAAAGAGTAAGGGGCGGCAATGGCTGAGTACCATGGCACCCCCTCATTTCTGCGGGGTCAACAAATTTTTAAAAATCAATATTATATCAACTACTTTCTCCAGCCACAATGGAAGAAAACTGGAAATCAGCAACAAAAAGGACACTAACTAGAAACCATACAGATACATGGAAACTAAACAATATGCTCCTAAACAACAAATGGGTCACAGAAATCAAAAAGGAAACTAAAAAAAAAAAAAAAATTCCGGAAACAAATTAAAATGAAAACACAACATATAGAACATGTGGGATACAGCAAAAGCAGTCCTAAGAAGAAAGTTTATAGTATAAATCCCCACATCAAAAAAAAAGAAAGACTACAAATAAACAGCCTAACATTACACCTCAAGGAGCTGGAAAAACAAGAACAAACCAAACCCAAAATCAGTAAAAGGAGAGAAATAACAAAGATCAGAGCAGAAATCAAGGAATTAGAGATTTAAAAAACATTACAAAAGATTGATAAAACAAAGAGTTGGTTTTTCAAAAAAGGTAAATAAAATCAATAGACATTTAGCTGGACTAATGAAGAAAAAAAAAACAGAACACTCAAAAATTAAAAAGTAGGCATTATAGCTGATACCACAGAAATACAAAGGACCATAGAGACTACTGAGCAACTATACATGTGCACAGAACCTGTAAGAAATGGATAAATTATTGAATGCATACGACTTACCAAAGTTCAATCATAGAGAACTGGTAAACCTAAAGAGACCAATAACTAGTAGATTGAAGCAGTAATAAAAAGTCTTCCAAATAAGAAAACCCCAGGAATTTGACTCCACTACCAAATTCTTCCAAACATTTAAAGAACTAATACCAATTTTTCTCCAACTCTTCCAAAAAATTGAAGTGGAGGGAATACTTTCAAAATCATTCTACAAGGCCAGCATTACCCTCATACCAAAACTGGAAAAAGACACAACAAAAGAAGAAAACTACAGACCAATACCCTTAATAAACACACATGCAAAGAACCTAAACAAAATACTAGCAAACAGAATCCAACAACACATCAAAAATATCATACGCAATGCTCAAGCAGGATTCTCCCACGGATGCAAGGATGGTTCAGCCTACGCAAATCAATGAAAATGATACGTCACATCAACAGAATGAAGGTGAAAAAAACCCATATGATCATTTAAGTAGACACAGAGAAAAATCCAACACCCCTTCATTATAAAAACACTCAACAAATTTGGTATAGAAGAAATGTAACTCAACACTAAAGGCCATGTATGACAAACCCACAGCCAATATCATACTAAATGGGCAAAAATTGGAGGCTTTTCTTCCAAGATCTGGAACAAGACAAGGATGTCCACTTTCCCTACTCTTATTCAACATAGTACTGGAAGTTCTAGCCAGTGCAAAAATGCAAGAGAAAGCAATAAAGGGCATTCTAATCAGAAAGGAAAAAATCAAACTATCCTTACTTTCACATGACACAATCTTATACACAGAAGATCTTAAAGTCTCCACCAAAAAATTACTAGAACTAGTAAATTAATTAAGTACAGTGGCAGGATACAAAATCAACACACAAAAGTCAATAGTTGTCCTATTCACCAATAACATAATAGGTGAAGAAGAAATCAAGAAAGCAATCCGATTCACGACAACTACCAAAAAGTGAAATACCTAGGAGTAAATTTAACAAAGGAGGTGAAAGACCTCTACAATGAAAACTATAAAGGATTGTTGAAAAACAAATTGAAGAGGACACAAATAAATGGGAACATGTCCTAGGTTCATGGGTCAGAAGAATTAATATCATCAAAATAAACATATTACCCAAAGCAATCTACACATTCAACACAATCCCTATCAAAATACCAATGACATTCTTCACAGAAACAGAAAAAATGATCTTAAAATTTGTATAAAACCATAAAAGATCTATATAGCTAAAACAATTTTGAACAAAATGAACAAAGTTGGAGGAATCACACTCCCTGACTTCAAAATAGACTGTAAAGTTATAGTAACAAAAACAGCATGGTACTAGCATTAGGACAGATAAATTGACAGATGGAATAGCATAGACAGCCCCCAAATAATCTCACATGCTTACAGCCCAGTGATTTTCAAAAAAGGTGCCAAAAATATACAATGGGAAAAGGACAGCCTCTTCAAAAAATGGTGCTAGGAAAACAGCATATCCACATGCACAAGACTGAACATAGACCCCTCTCACACACCCATACACAAAAATCTACTCAAAATGGATTAAAGACCTAAATTTAAGATGCAAAACTCTGAAAGTACTAGAAGAAAATGTAGGGGAAATGGTGGGTAGCTCTTTTTTTGAGTGAGACTATAAAAGCACAGGCAACTAAAGCAAAAATGCGGCTTCATCAAACTCCAAAGCATCTGCATAGTGAGGGACGCTGCCAACGAAGTGGAGAGACAACCTACAGAATGGAAGAAAGTGCTTGCAAACTACACATCCAACCAGGGACTAATATCCAGAACATATAGGGAACTCAAGGAACTCAATAGCAATAAAGCAAATAATTCAATTTAAAAAGTGGGCAAAGGACCTGAGCAGACATTTCTCAAAAGAAGACATACAAATGGCCAAGAGCCACATTTTGAAAAATGCTCAACATCACTGATAGTCACAGAAATGCAAATTAACACCACAATAAGATATCTCACTCCAGTTAGAAGGGCTGCTATCAACAAGACAGACAATAAAAAGTGCTGGTGAGGATGCAGAGAAAAAGGAGCTCTCCTACATTGCTGGTGGGAGTGTAAATCAGTACAGCCACCGTGGAAAACAGTATGGAGTTTCCTCAGAACTAAAAATAGATCTACCCTATGACCCGCTATCTCACTACTGGGAATATAACCAAAGGAAAAGAAATCGATATATCAAAAAGACACCTGCACTCCAGTGCTCATCTCAGTATTATTGACAATAGCCAAGAGATGGAATCAACCTAAATGTCCATCAACAGATGAATGGATTAAAAAACCGTGCTGTATATGCACAATAGGATACTACTCAGCTAAAAAGAAATCTATCGATCCATCTATCTATCTATATTTCTTATAATTTGCAGCAACATGGATGGAAGTGAAAGCCATCATGTTAAGTGAAGCAAGTCAGGCACAAAAAGACAAAATTTGCCTGATGTCATTCATACGTGAAATCTAAAAAAAAGAAAAAAAATGTGGTTCTCAAAGAAGTAGAGAGTAGAATAATTGTTAATGGAGGGGGGGGATAAGGAGGAGAAAAAGTGGTAGACTAGGTGAGCTAATGTGTACAAAACCGTGCTATCTACCCTATTAGTGAATCATTGTGCAATATATGCACGTACTGAAATAAGACACTGTAAGTAAACGTTACAATATCTTGAATTTAAAAAATTCCTAAATGAAAAAATACCTCTCTTAGGTAAAAAAATAAAATAAAAATAAATAAATAAAAATAAAGTATCCTCAGCAGGTAGATACACACACTAACCAGATTGTCTCTCACCTGGATAGCTTAAAATGCTGGTTCATATAGGTAATTAATATTTCAGCCATTAACCCTAATAGTAATCAAAATTTTCCTTTCAATTCTAAATCCTGAATTGTCATCCTATCTTGTGAAATTCTTTGGCAAACTAGAAATAACCAGAGATGATTATGATTTTTCCCAATAGAAGTGCATCAAATACTGCAGTGATGAATTCAAGGTAGAAGGAGAGTATGACAATTTCACAAGAAGTTCCTATATACACATACACATGTACGTGCATGCACACATATAATTCCCCCACAGTTAAAAAAATTGTATATCAAAGTCAGCTTTGGTGTTACAAAAGGTTAGTCTAAAGCGTCCGTGTGTGGAGGAGCTGAGCTGTATGACCTGCTTTAACAGTCTGTGTCTGCTTCCCACGTTTCTTCATCCCTCAGTGACGTAGGGCCACGGTTAAGGGTTTCTCTTCTCTTTCTTGGAAGAAGGCCTGATCTCCAGCTTCGAAACGGCAAGAAGGATCCTGGGGTGTAGGAACAGAGGCCCATGATCCAGCTGTTGTGTAGTCTCTGGGCTGTCTTGCAGAGAAATTATGACCCACAACATCAGAGGAATAATGTGAGCTCAACTCAAGATTTGCATAAACTGAACATTAGCAAGTCCTAATATTTAAAGTGGGATAACTAAGTAAAACGTCTCTCCAAGCTGTTTGACAGCCTTATGAATATGCAGATAAGAAACCAAAGACTGATGTCCAGTGGTCTGTAGTAAATACGGCGGCAGAAATGTGCAGTCAAAGTAGAGGATTTAAGTCCATACAGTGTTTCCTTCTAAGTACAACACTTAGAGGTAGGTTTTATTATAATGCATTGAATCTATTCAGCATTCAAATCAGCTGATAGCGTTTTTAAATCACAGTTATTTTGGCATTTCTTATTGAAAGCAATAGAAGAGCAACCAGAAGCAATAAATTTGTTTGTGAAAAGCAGCCTTGCTTGTGGTTGTTACACACTGTTGTAACTAGGACAAAATTATGCAATAAATTTACAGATGTATTGCTTTTATTGTCAGCAATGGCCAACTTTTTCCTGTTTATTTTAAGCATGTTTATACATAGAATTGCTTGCATTTAATCATTACTGCATGGGCATATATTTTAACCAAACTATATCTACTACAGGACAAGCCTCAGGCTATATAAATGAATGGCATGCCTTAGCAAACCCAGGATTGGCAGCAGGTGCTTAGTTCGATGTTTTCACAAATTCCAGCAAGTTATTAGTTTTAAATGTGTATCTCTGAATAACTCTCACAATTACTCTCTACTCCCTAAGTGTATGTGGGGGAAGGGAGGGAAGAGGCATCTCAGTTGTTCCTGAAAAACTAGATTGGGCACTTATTTAAAATTTTTTAAAAAATTATTGCAGGTGGATAGAAAACAGATTCTAAGGTGTCCTTCTAATTCTCGGGTTTAATGAGTTTGATTAACACATTCATAATAGTCTTTTTGTTTAGGAAGCATTTGGTTCCTTATCTTCTAATCAAATGCTGGGATAGCTGTGTAATTATACTTTATGTGCACTGCACTTGGGTAAACCATATGAAATTATCATTTAAATTATCTTTAAAACATGAAAAAAATTTGAAGATTTAATATGAAACAAAAGGAGAACTCTATATCTAAAGGAACAAAACAGACTAGAGGTATTTGAAGTTGCAGGAAAGAGGAACTGCTAGGGTAGGTTATCACTGTTTCTTCAAAGGAGAAAGAAAATATATAAATAACGTGAACAGATGCCTGTAGCCCTGGTTGTGAGTGTGTGGGTGGGTGGAAGTGGAGGAAGGTGTCTTGAATTCATATGACTTATATTGTTCAAGCAGGTTGTAAGGCCCCGTTTAACAATGATTTAATTTCGGCACCCCATTCACTTCTTTATTCCTGACCAGTCTCCTCCGAGTGGTCCTGCGCTGATTGGAGGGAGGATCGTCTGTCTGTGCTGTGTCCCAAGGTTCTCCCGGTCCTCAGAACACTGTCATTAAAGGCTGAGGGGTGAAGATACATTGGATAAGAAAATAACAGACAGGGACCCTGAAGCACTTTAAGAGACCTTGGTCTGCAGGGAAATATTCTCTTGGCTCCAATCATCAGAAAACCTGTTATTTACCAAAGAAGGAATTAATGATACCTGAAAATAAGTGACTTGGATTCAATTGAAGGTGAACTGGGAATTAAGATGGCGACGGGTCTGGAGCGGCCGTGCCAGGAGACAGCGCAATCCTGAGAGCTGTGCGCTGTGATACCAGAGTATTAATTGCATTTCCAAGAGCAACAAGAGGTGAATAATTCTTTCAACAACGATCCTGCATCGACAAACAAGCGGCAGCAGGTTCGAGGTTTTGGGGCCGACACAGAAGAGGACTCCTGAGAGCACCCAAGCCCGGCTGCGGGAACGAACGGGCAGCCAAGACAACAAAGCCCAAGAAAGCCAGCAAAAAACTGCGCAGAAACGGAGTGAAACGCGCCGGACCGGCCCAACT
>NW_007739406.1:26755-36714 GCF_000696425.1 Galeopterus variegatus | reverse complement strand
TTTTTCCATGAGAAATGTTTACTATGTGTTTTTTTCATCCTGACATTCACTATAAAGTGTAAAATAAAAAGGGTGTCTGCTAACACATGGACAGACAAAGAGACACAAGGACAGGATTTTACGGCACAGGTGATAATAGAGACAAGACAACTCTTAGAAAACACAAGAAAGGTGGTCGTGTGGTGATGAACTCCCGCAGTTTTTGTTTGAGAAGAGAAAAAAACAAGCAACCCAATCAAAAAATGGGCAAAAGAGCTAAGTAAGCATTTCTCTAAAGAAGATATGCAAATGGCCAACAGTCATATGAAAAAATGTTCAACATCACTCAGCATCCGGGAAATGCAAATCAAAACCACACTGAGATACCATCTCACCCCAGTTAGGATGGCTAAAATCCAAAAGACGCTGAAAGATAAATGCTGGCGTGGTTGCGGAGAAAAAGGAACTCTCTTACATTGTTGGTGGGAATGCATAATGGTGCAACCCCTATGGAAAATGGTTTGGAGGTTCCTCAAACAGCTGAAGATAGATCTACCATACGACCCAGCTATCCCACTGCTGGGAATATATCCAAAGGAATGGAAATCATCAAGTCGAAGGTATACTTGTTTCCCAATGTTCATTGCAGCACTCTTCACAATAGCCAAGAGCTGGAATCAACCCAAATGTCCATCATCGGATGAGTGGATACGGAAAATGTGGTATATCTACACAATGGAATACTACTCAGGTATAAAAACTAATGAAATACTGCCATTTGCAACAACATGGATGGACCTTGAGAGAATAATATTGAGCGAAGAGTCAGGCAGAGAAAAAGAAATTCCACATGTTCTCACTCATTGGTGGGAGGTAAAAAAAAAACCAAACAAATTAATTCAACCACATACACACACACACAAAAAAAAACTGGGGAGGGTGGGGAAGAAGATATAACAACTATACTTTCATGAAGTTGTTACAACAAGCAAACGGAAAGGACATTCTTGGGGGGGAGGGGAGAGAGGGAGGAGGGAGGGAGGTGTCGGTGATGGGCCATAATAATCATATACAGTGTATAATGACAAAATAAAAATTTAACAAAAAAAAAAAAAAGAAATTCATTCTAGTGTAACTATGTCTTAATGATATATAATACCTTACACCTTAAAAAGACCAGACCATCCCAGTCACTGGATTTTGGGGGACAGCAAGGGAGAAGAAAGAAAACCATGTTAACTTTTCTTAAAGGTGAACTTCAAAGAAATTAACACAGCTACAATTAATGAGACCAGATGTATTTAAATAACATCAAGCAGGAAAGGAAAGGGAGAAGAAAGAAAACCATGTTAACTTTTCTTAAAGGTGAACTTCAAAGAAATTAACACAACTACAATTAATGAGACCAGATGTATTTAAATAACATCAAGCAGGAAAAGATATTATCTATCCATTTAACAAATATCTTGCCTTCATAGTGCCAAATATCTAGAAGACTTAAATTTTCTAATTTCTTCCACTTGCTTAGCTTTATGTAAATACATTCCACTGTACGATTTCACCCAATAGCCTGGTAAATTATAAAGAATAGAGATATTCTCTTCCATCTGCCCTCATCTTGTGATACATACACTATGTTTGTTGTAAAGATCACATACACTTTTTAAATTAAGGTGGTACTAAGTAACTATAAAGTGCAATTCAAATTTAAGGCAGAATTGTAGGTTTTGTGTATTATTAGGGGTAGAGAAATATCCGCCCTTGAAGAGAGATGAAGTACTTAAATTGCCTTAAATTTCCAGAAATTGGACAAAAATCCCAACCTGTCATCACATTGGTAAAAATCTCAACCATTAACTAGACTAGATTTGTAATTGTTCCCTTTTTCTACCTGCCAGCTCTGCTAAATATTGCCAGTTTTCCCCAGGGGCTGGCTTCCCTGAGGATAATTTACTCCTCCTCTTGTGACAAAATAGCTGAAGCTTAACTACACTTAGCTGAAAGCTTGTACCCATCATCCCCTTCAGATGAAACTCAAGAGACTTTATTGGCAATTTGTGGCTAAAACAAAGCAAATCCTAATTTTGCGCCAAATATTTAACTTAACTTACTCAAGCTGGTCCATTAAGCACTTCAGGCAATAAAGACTATTTAGAAATTACATTCTAAAGTTTCCCTAGTACAAATACAAAAATGAAATTTAACAAACAAACATGATAAAACAACGCCAATAACTTTATTTCCTCTGGTAGTCAACAACTAATTTCTTGAAAGGGAAATCTGTAATCGTAACCCATAAAAATGGTGTTTTGGAAAGTTAATCAATCACATGAAGAATTCTGAATTAAGCCTTTTATATGCAGAAAACACAACTCCAACAGGAAAATAATCCAGGAAAGTCTTTCCTACTTGCCAGTATAATTATAAAAATAAGTGCAAATTTCCAAGCACAATAAAATTGTATTTAAAATACAAGCCACTCATTTGTTTACTTAGGGGATCGAATTATCCCTCCTTTTGTATTGTTCGTCTGTTTTTCTACATTTTAAAACTTAAATTACAGTTGTAGAATATTTATCCTGAGTATAAAATTATTGCATATTTTTTTTACATTGCAAGTGTTGCCTAAAAAGTAAACTTGGTAATATACACAAACTCCTAAAATAATTGAATTTTGTTTCATTCTGCATTTACATTTGGTTTGTCTACCAGAAGTACTGATATGAGATAGAACCAAATTACATGTTTTCTCTAAAAAGTTCCATTAGTTTTTCTTTTAAAAAAACCTACATGCTACTAAAAACAAATGCAATAAATCTCACTCCGTGTTTCTGAAAAACCTGATCTCTAAAGAAAATTTTAAATGCCAGAAGCAAATGTTAGAAGAAACTGAGATTTTTTTTCCTTTAATAAATATTCAAAGATTATAGGAAAAGCTTTGGCCTAGAGAATATATATTATTCACTTCCATTTTAGGATGGTGTTTACCAAAACATCATAAATACTTAATATCAAGTGTTCCTAGTGCTTCTAGCAAAAGGCAGTAAAATGAAACATAAACCTCAGCTGTGAAAGCCCAGGAGTTTGCTTTGCATGTCATCACTTCCCTTCCGCACACTCTGTTTAGGATGGCCCAGATTCTAATGATCACCAGAGATAGCTCAGCTGAATTCCAAACAGAAATATTATGTTCTCCAGCGGCACTATTAATCATTTAAATGGAAAGAACAACAACAGTAGTCAAACAACTCAGCCACTGGTTCAAGTTGCCTGACTGATAGCTGAGAAATACCATATTAGGAGGAGGGAATAATCACACATTCCCATCTAAATTCTTATTTCACATTTCTTCTATAAAACCTATAGAACTTTCTAGATATCAAACGGTTAACTCTATGCTCCAAGGGTGGAAGTGTCTGAGACTGTTTATGGAAATCTTAAACTTCAAATCACAGACACAGGCTCACAGAGCCCAATGTGAAAGAATTAGTACAAAATCTCATTTATAAACAAAATCCAGATCTTTAGAATTACACCGTGTTTGCAATACTAAACAAATGTCTTTCTAATCTCTTTTTTCTAGATAATGCCCACCTTCACTGGATAGTAAGAAACTTCTTAGAGTTTAAAATATATGTAAAATTACGAGCCTTTCCTGCCCCCAAGAGAAATACTCACAGAATTAATTATTCCTTTAAGAGCTTGAAATCCACCTTTGACAGGAAAAACTTGTTCCTTTGAATCAGCAATTCTTTCAAGCTTTAGAAAAAGGAGGAAAACTTAATTAATGGGTGGCTGAGACATACAACACTATAAACTTCATTATGTTTGCTATGTTTATCTGAAAAATTACTCCACAGGACTAACCAGTGTGGCCTGTGTTCAATGTCAAGAATTGAAGGTGAGGATATTAGTGATACTCTAAATGTGTCACCATGAAATGAACTGAGCTCAGTCATAGCCCATTTACATTGGCCCCAAGTTGCAATCTCAAAACAGTGCAGAACTCTACTAGCTAATGGCATGAGACTCAGGACACTAAGCCATGCTCAAGCAAAAATTTAAATGTAAAATAATTTTGTAAGCAAAAGACAATTTTAAAATATAAACTCTCAAAAATTTATAAAATTTGGTTTGGTTAGAAAAATCGTTAAAGCCTTCGCCTAACTGGATTTCCCAAATCCCTGTATACCTAAGAGTCAAATTTTAAATTAAAAAAAAAATATTCTAAGACTGTCATCATAATCTTGTTAGTTTAGTTAAAGAGGAGTATTCACATCATTTCAATCCAAATGTTTATCTCATATTCATTCTCCAAGCCCAATAAATGTTCAAAAAATTTAGGGTTTTGTTTTCAGTAATAAAACCTATTAAAATCCTGACTTAAAGAGGAGTATTCACATCATTTCAATCCAAATGTTTATCTCATATTCATTCTCCAAGCCAAATAAATGTTCAAAAAATTTAGGGTTTTGTTTTCAGTAATAAGACCTATTAAAATCCTGATCCAATAAATGTTCAAAAAATTTAGGGTTTTGTTTTCAGTAATAAAACCTATTAAAATCCTGACGTTAAGCTACAACTCAAGATAGCCATTTTTATAGAAAGTCTTTATAATATTTTTATGAGAAATCTTTAAAAATTGATTAGTGTCACAGTAAGTTATCAGTTAAAAGAATTTGTTAAACTATCTTTAAGAAAATTATGTGATTTAAAGTTTGTAGATCTGTTGTAACTCACCTGAGCTTGTTCAAAATCAAGGACACCAACACAATAAACACTAGCCCCAAGTGACCTGGATATCTTTGCCTATTCAAAAAGAAAAACAGAGAGTGGAAAAGGGACAAAGTGAGAGAGAGAAAGAGACAGAGAGAGAGAGAGAGGGAGGGAGAAAGAGCAAGAGGGAAGAAGTGAATTATTCAAATATCAAGCTATCCAAGCAGAGACACACAGTACAGTACAGTGGGATGTAAAGAACAGTTTCAGTTCAATACTCACCTCTTTCTCTGCATATGATGGCACCAGACCGTCCAACTTACCATCTGTCAGAGCAATTATGATACTGGAGGTTTTTAAGCCTCCTGCTTTCTGAATTTGTTCATTCGCCTGAAAATGAAGAATAATTATCCAACTCACAATTTAATTTTAACTTTTAAACCAGCATGTTCCATCAAGCTGAATTTCTAAGTCTGACAAAATCAAATATTACTGACTAGCTTTTAAGACAGAGTATTTTGTTTTAACCATTTTATTTGAAATATGCATATATTCACATCATAGAGTAGTTACTACTAGCTTTAAGTGATATAGATTTTCAACTGTGGTTGACTAATCGGAATATAACCACAGAGAAAATGGAAAAATCCTTAAAAGGCAAAACGCCATACAAAGCTTTCTTACCACCACAGTAAATAATGCTTTCTATATTTCCTCTTTGGAACAACTAAAAACATAAAAAAAACTTTAAGATAAATATGTAATGGGGTTCTGGGCTTTGCTAGAGAGTTAAACTTCATTACAGAATAAGAAAGCATTCTTTCACACTCTTATAAATTTAAAAAAGAACTTACTAGCTTTAGTCCTTCATGAATATATGTCTCTCCGACTGGACTAACATGTTTTAAATCCTCCAAGCCTTTGCTGATTTTGCCTCTGAAAATAATGTATTATAATATTAAACAAAAGAAAAATGAGCAAAGATCACAATAAACACTTCTCAAAAAACATGGCAGTATTACAACTAAAGTTTCTTCACTAAGTTGTAGAGGAAAAGACACGGACTTTGAAGTCAGATAGTTCTTCATACTTTTTTTCATTTTAATAAGTATTTAATAACTTCTGTATTTTAGCTGCAAAAGAAAAAATACCAATAATGTCTTAAATAAGCTGAGCATATTCAGGGCATTTTGAGCTGAGAACATACATCTTCAATCATATTTGTTTTACTGAATGGTAAGGAGTAAAACATAATTTCACTCATCCACAAAAATACAAGGATTGAGTAGCTCAGCTTCAGTGAAAAATTATTTCCGAAACACTCACCACACCTCCCTAAAAGTGGGAAATTTGCTTTATCTGCAAATTCCTAAGGCACATTTACTTAACCCTTACTTATGGAAATTACATTTTCTACTTTTGTCTCCCAAAGTCATAACTCTCAAGATTTATTCTTTTTCGTGCTACCTTCTCACCCATCTGGACACAAACACATCCTCTCAAATATAGCAGGTACTTAATATAGTATTTGATAAACAATTGAAAGAACAGAAATGAATAGATGCATGGATGGATGCATGGATGGATGGATAGATGGATGAAACAGGATAATAGATTCTTGGTAGAAGCAGTATGAAAGAAAAAGATGAAAAACCGTAAAAGAATCTTTCTCATCATGACTAATTCATTGTCTCAATGGAGTATGTCTAAGCAGGCTGTGACTACAATATTAAGAGCTATTTTGGGTGTACGAGCAAGGGAAGACCCAGTTCTCAGGTTTTTAAAGTATAGATTCCCAACTCCTTCAAAAATAAATAAAACCACAATAATCAAGAGAAAAATAAAATAGTGATGCAAAACTATCCAAAATAAATTCTAAACTTCTTTTAAAAATTTTTAAATTTAAAATATTGAAGAGATCTTAAGATACTGTTTTCAGAATTTTAGTTTTTCAATAGAAGCAAATAAATGCCTTTTTAAATACAAAATTCTTTTACATTTGAAAATGGTAAGCTGAATTTTAATTCTTTAGATAAAAAATAAAGGGCACCCTTATTACTGAGGATGGTAGATAAAGGAGATTAAATTAAAAAGGTATTATCTTAACCTCAAGGAACTTACAAGGTTCGTACACAAAATTTTATATGTATATGTATATAAGTGTGTGTATGAATACATCACGTGCTATTATAACACATGTCAAAAATAGTAAAAAAAAAAATTTGTCATGCTACAGTATTGTTTCAAATACTTGAAATAAATGAGCCATTCACCAGAGCCTAATATACATTTTAAAAATAACTTCTTGATTATATTTTAATATAAGTATAGTAAGGAAAATTATTATGTTCTCCACCTCAAGAAACTTCCAGAAAACACAGGACAACTTTCAAGGTATGAGCCTAACCCTTTTCTTTCTGATTCAATCGTCTCTTCCAAACCATGTGGATTATTTCTTTTATGCTTAGTTTAAAATCCTTCTCTAACCTCATTATATTCTCTTTCCTAAGGTGCGCCAAGCTTTCTATTCATACCCATTTTCATCGTTTACTACACTGAAAAATGTTGTCTCTTAAAAATATTCTACTTTAAAATAATTTAACTAATTTAATTTAATATATTCACTTTTCAACTAGACTTGAAGTTTACAGGGGGGGGGGGTATCAGTATATCTCGTATTTATAATGTACCTCCCTGCTCTGCATTTATTACTTATTATAGTATCTTTTGCAAAGTAAGTGTTCAATAAATTTTTCAATCTACCACAGAAAAAAATTCACAACTTCACAGATGATGGAATAAATTACATGATTTATAAGCTTGTTTTATCTAAATATTTATGTTTGATATCTACAGAAACAACTTGAAATTGATTCTGTCTGACTGCAGATAAAAACCCAAATATTTGGTGCTTCCCAGAAATGAGTGGCAGTGTGTCCTCAAGCATTAATAAGTTTGCTGCCAAAAGGGAAATGAAAAGACAACTGAAATGCAAGTTTACTCAAACATATTTTGCGTGGTAAAAATAGCCTCCATTCAGTTCAGATCAGCTCACCCTTACTTCTCAGAACCAGATAACACCAGCAGAAGACCCTAAGCTGAAGGAACTTGCCAACATCAGAGTCTTTCGGAAGGGTGAGTCTCTGTTAGCTTATTTTATTGGAAGAGACAGAGCACTTCTTGGTTCTCTACCTATACCTATACCTGCCACCCTAATATTCTAAAGGGTACTGATCCTGTTATTACTTTTGCAGCTGCATAGCCATTGGAGAAAATAGCTCCTTGCCCATAGCCAATAGCATCAACGCAGAGGAGTCCTGGTCTTGTTCTCCTTCAAGAGTAATTACACAGTCTGTCAGCCTCTCCTCAATCAACAAGGTGTCACTCTAGTGAAAATGGAAGCCAAAATAAGAAAGAGTAGATCTCAGGCCTTTGAAAGATCCCAAGCAAATAAAAATAAGTTTAAGTTTTCCTTTTGGTAGATGGTTAATTGGGGAAAAGCAAAATGATGTAGCAGGTTAAAGGACAGCAAGTGGGGAAATGATTTTTAAAAAAAGAAGAAATGGTTGTTATAAGCTCAAATACAACATCATCTTAGAAGATCAGCTTCACTGAGTTTGGCTTTAACGTTATATCTTCAACTATAAGGAATAGCAATATTGAAACCACTTCAGTATTTGTTGTGAAACTATTGTCAAGGATACTGCTATCATGACAAGCAATGGGTCTCATAGCAGAAGTTTCCCCTATAAGGTCTCATAGCAGAAGTTTCTTTGTCACTCCGAGTAGTTGCTGTACACTTCCTCCTTTCTGCTATTTGCAACTACGTAAACTTTATTTCCTGCCCTGCCAGGAAGCCCACAGTAAATTTCTTACTCATTCCCAAATTCTGGTAAATTACAATGGTTATTATATTGTTTATCCTCTTTTCCAGGATCTTAACTTTTCATTTTATATTTCATTAATTTTCTGAAATATTATAATACTCTGTGCAACCTCAAATACTTCCTAGCAGGATATAAACAATTAAAATGGTATATATTAAACATCTGTTTTTTAAATTGAGAATCAGAAGACCAAACTCCATAATCAACTGGAGAGGAAGACAGGGAGAGAGAGAGGAGGCGAACACACAGTCTCATTTTTTTAATCTGTGAAATTAATACTTTCAGCTTTGTTAGTATCTCTCAAATTTCTCTGTATAACAGGGCAGGGCAGGGCAAGGAAGGGAAGCTAGTAATCACAACTGCCATGTGCTATGCTGTATCAGTGGCTTTTCTCCATCCACAAAACAACTGGGATTGTGAAAGGTGTGCATGACATCATAACTAAAATAAAGATATGTTGAAATAGTGCCATAATAAAATGGTTTGTAGAGAATTCTGACTTGCCCAACTAACAATGAAGGCATAATTGTATTTTACGTACCCCCTACTTTTTCTTTATACAATGTATCTGGATAGTACTTGAACTTCCCAATGCACATCATCTTAACTTTCCAGATTTCAACCAGTCTATACCCACCTGTTGAGCACCAACCACAAGTGAACATTGTGATTCTATATGGTTATGTAAGAATGACTTGCACAGTCCAAGGGCTACTCTCACACATTTCTACAGATGCACTGTAGTTCTCTACCCTGGCCGTACATTGGAATCACCTGAGTGTCTTTAAAAAATATCTCTTCTGTACTCTATTTGAAGAGATTCTAATTTACTAGTTTGTGATGGGGTTGGAGTTAGCACTATTTTTTAAAACTCCCCAGAGTATTCTACTGTTCAGCAGGGACTAAGAACCTCTGGTCTAACCTAATTCAATAATCGTCCTGTGTTGTTAGAATGCTCTTTCTCTTTCTTATTTTGTCCATCAGTTCTGTATCTGAGAGTTTTGGGTAAATAGGATAATCTCAAATTGTAAATACAGTTTTGGGGATGGTATGGATCAAGGTCAGCATAAAAGGTTATAGACAAAGAGAACATGGATTCATTCCAAGCTCAGCCTTATTTCTTTATCTACAAAATAGGGATAAAAATACCTTCCCCATGGGGCCATTGTGAGGATACATAATAAAATACCAAGGGAATTGTAGCTACTACTGTTGTTACTGTTGATATTAGTTATTCCTCTGTTAATATAACTTTGCTCATCCAGTTTACTTTCTTCCAGATTCCAAGGAGAGCTCACGGGGAAAACAGGGTCAAAAATTTTTATGTAGAGACCAGAAAGGAAGAAAGAAAAGAGATTATATATATATATATATAAA
>NW_007739406.1:24827-26305 GCF_000696425.1 Galeopterus variegatus | reverse complement strand
AAATATATATGTATGATTTTTTGTTGTTTATTTTTTGTTTTCTATGCTTTCCTTGGAAGCCTCCAAAGAAAAATCTACCACTAAAGCTAAAGGCTTCACACATCTGGGCTGCCAAATGCCAATTTAGATAATTGCAAAAATGCTGTAGGTATTTATATCATAAGTAAATTCTGTTCTTTATGTCCTCGAAATAAACAGTAACCCAAAATAAAATGTAGCAATACAAAAGAATTTTATAATGATTAGCCAGTTACATAACATACTTAAATGTTTCTTTTAGAAGATAAAATTTACTAGACTGAGTAGAATATGAAATAAAACAATGTTCTCAAAACTTTATTTATATTTATACAAAATTACTAATGATTTATAATCTACTTAACATTTTACTTTACCTGAGCTATTGCATACAAAGCATTTAACAAAATGTTTGACATATATTAAGTACTTAATGAACTTTATTACTTTTATTGTCTCCTTCCATTTATAAACTACAATTTTAACCAGAGTAAGAAAATTATAACAAATTATATAAAGAGAAATATATTCATTCATTCAAATGTACCCATTTTATCTATTTAATCGTGTTATTATATACTGCTACACTACATACTGCATGAAGGATAAACTACAAAAAATAAATTGTTCTCTCTCACCTCCTCAAGTTAAATTTTTTTAAAGGTTTCAAAAGAGTAAAGATTATTTTCTAAAGATGAACATTGCCAATACATTCTATCATCTAAGGAACTACTAGATTTTAGCTATCTCATACTATAGTTTATATAAAAACTCCCTTATTGTTAATTTAACGTCACACTAAGGCCAACATTTACTAAGTCTCTGTGGTCCACAGTCCAGACCAATGACTTCAGTGTAATGGTCCTGGATCCAAAAATATCTGCTAACAAAGTACCCTGCACGATCTGAGTTTTGTGAAAATTCTTCTCTAATTTCGTCTGCATTTGCGGAAGTGTGGTACTAGGTCACACCCTGTGGTACTAGTCCATGCCTGCTGCATGTGTTTACTCCATCTCCCTTCTCTTTGCCTTACTGAATGGTGAGAAATTGACCCCTACATTTTACCACTTCCATGTGCAGGTTTGTCTCCCAGGGATGAGTGACAGTGTACTTAATTTTCTAGAACATACTCATAAAGCAGGTGTGGGACTTCATTGAAAGTAACTATTGCACCCCCAACACTAGACTCTGAGTTGCTGCCATGCCCAGACCCCTCCAGGTCAGCACAATGTGTGGCCAAGGCAGACTTTTCTAACAGGAGTAATTACTTCCCTAATAGAATTGGTTTTTTAGCTAACCTAATGATCATCACTTCCTCTTGCCACTTCAATGGTTTGTAAGAATAGAATAAATTTAGAGGATGACTATGTTTTTGAATTATGACAAATTCTGACTAATGTAAAAACTGGAGAAGGGTAGCACAGAGAGCGTGAGTGAGTCCAGTGCAGTGGTGGCGTGCT